>NC_134354.1:732721670-732987618 GCF_048569485.1 Anomaloglossus baeobatrachus
AAGGTTCGTGGTTTTGTGATTTGCAGCATGGACACTATTTTTTCTCCACATAGCCAGGTAGTTCCTTACCCTGACAAAACTTGCTGGAAACCAGGCTTCGGCATCTTCAATTCGCCCCCACCACCAATCCTTATTTGAAGCTTCAAGGACTCGTATGACATCTCCGGCTTTGAAGGCCAACTCCTGATCATCCATGGTGACATGATCCCATAATGCTTCTGCATAAACTGTGCTACCATCACTTATCAACTGAAACAAGATACAGCAAGAAGAAATGACTAATGTCTTAATTAAAGTAGTGAGCAGTAGTTGAACACACAAAAAAATTGGATATTACCAAATGGAAGGGTGAGTCTTCTTCATGTTAAGCAGACAGGATAGGCAATAAAAATAGCCTACAGACCTACAGATATGCTTTTCCTTAAGACATCCTTGAGGTGTATGGTGCAAGGTGACTATATACATTGAACCAACGCTGGCCAAATCCACAAATATCAAAGGGCTTGGACAATAGTCTGTTGTGTATGGATGCTCCCGACAGATGATGTCAAGGAGAAAAAGGATCCAGTATGTCCCATTTCAGACTGTTGATCCTTTCATTTTCTTAAGAGATAACAACCAACATACAATTCTGGCAGTGACTCTCTTATAGAGAACACAAGGTCTCCCAGTAGAGCGAGCGCTCCTATATATGGGAGGTGTGGGCGAGATAGCTGAAGGTCTAATCAATCGCTTGAACCATTGTTCGACCCACAGTTATATGAAATGTATGGGGTCGTGGGGGGGGGGGGCTTTATTCCTTAGTTTATTTTTCAAAATTGGTCAATTCCCACCACTCCCGAAATCACAAGCCAAAATAACCTATACAGTCATGTTGAGGATAAGAATTAAGTAACCAAAAATACTCAATTCAGCCATTTCATAGACTCAGGTATGTAGTTTAGTTGATGTAACCTAGCACACATGTTTAGGAATGCTTTTGTTTCTTACTAACACACCCATACTAATATATATATACAATATATTAGCATATGTAACAAGGATGGCTCCTACGTCATAGCCAACACCCAAGGTGATGAACCCAAAGCAGAATTCTCAACGTATGGACTGACCAATCTAGCAGAGACTATGCAAATTCCTATACATCCTGAGCCTGACCTGCGATACTTGATTGGACTATATTTTGTCTACACCATTTACTCCTCTAGAACTATAATGTTTTGTGACAATGAACGGGCAGAATCTACGGCATCTGTCGTGAGAGAAAGACATAACTGACTCTTAGTCCGTTATTTTATTCTTTCTTGTGTGCACACATGACATTATAATCTGAACATGGCAGTCAGACCTTAAGGGTGGCTTTACACGCTGCGACATCACTAGCCAATGCTAGTGATGGCGAGCGTGATAGCACCAGCCCCTATCGTTATGCCGATATGTGGAGATCGCTGCCTTAGCGAACATTATCGCTACGGCAGCGTCACACGTACTTACCTGGTTGGCGACGTCGCTTTGACCGGCCTTCCGCCTCCTTTCTAAGGGGGCGGTTCGTTCGGCGTCACAGCGACGTCACTAAGCGGCCGCCCAATGAAAGCGGAGGGGCGGAGAGGAGAGGGACGAACATCCCGCCCACCTCCTTCCTTCCTCATTGCTGGCGTGTGGCAGGTAAGGAGAGGTTCCTCGTTCCTGCGGCGTCACACGTAGCGATGTGTGCTGCCGCAGGGACGAGGATCAACTTCGACCCAGCGACAGCAGCGACATTTGGGAATGGATCCCATGTCAACGAGGAGCGATTTTGGATGTTTTTGCAATGATCCAAAACCGCTCCTAGGAGTCACACACAACGAGATCGCTACAGCGGCCGGATGTGCGTCACAAAATCCGTGACCCCAACGAGATCGCTGTAGCAATCTCGTAGCGTGTAAAGCCCGCTTAAGAGACCCATTGTAGTCTCACCTCAACAGCCATCTTCTCAAACATACAATCAATCAACACACCCAACAAAGATTCTCTGAAAAGTACAATAAAACCGAGGATCAAAGGTCACGCATCTCAATATATGCGAAGTATGCATGAAGAAAATCAATATGGCTGCAGATTCGAAGACACTAAATTCGATGCAACCATATTATAAAACCTATAAAGGGAAAACCACATTAAAAAAAAACAAACAAAAAAAAAAAAACTCCAGTCTTTGCTAGTTGCATAAATGGCACAAGTTTTGGATTGGTGCCCAAGAATATCATACAAAGAACAAATGACAAAGAACTAGACCTACCTCATTAATGGCCAACTGCTCCCCTCCTGGCTGTAGAAATCTGGGACTGGCCTGGTAGCGATCATCAAAGCTGTACTCCTCCTCACTGCCATTGTCGTCAACCAAAGTTGTGGACTCTGCTCCTCCATCAGTAGAGACTGCAGAAGAGCAAAACGGTAAATCAGTGACTACCATGGAAAAAATTTCCAATATTTCCAAATTCTATTTACTGGGATCTGAGACTGACAAATGTTCCACAAAAGTCAGAGCAAGACGTGATCATGGTGACTATTTGTAGTCAAGTGCCTTCACTCTGGTGATGCGGTATAAAACAGCAAGGAAGTACTGGACACACAGATCTGAGATTAATCCTCTATTGTGTGTCTTGTGCTCACAGAACACAATGGTGATATCCATTGGTTAATAATTGTTCCTCTCCTCCCCCATGGAGTTGAATATTCATGTCTGATCTTTTTGGACAATATACATGCGGAGTAGAATTTCAATATTTGCAGATGATACTAAACTCTGCAGGGTAATCAATACAGAGGAGGATAATTTTATATTACAGGGAAATTTATGTAAATTGGAGGATTGGGCTGAGAAGTGGCAATTGAAGTTTAATGTAGATAAATGTAAGGTCATGCACTTGGGTAGAGGAAATAAAATGTATAATTATGTACTTAATTGTAGAACACTGGGTAAAACAGGCACAGAAAAAGACTTGGGTGTATGGGTGGATGGTAAACTTCACTTTAGTGGACAGTGTCAGGCAGCTGCTGCCAGGGCTAATAAAATAATGGGATGTATTAAAAGAGGTATAAGTGTTCATGAAAAAAAGTTCTACCTCTGTACAAGTCACTAGTGCGACCGCACGTAGAATACTGTGTACAATTCTGGTCACCGATATATAAGAAGGACATAGCTGAACTGGAGAGGGTGCAGAGAAGAGCGACCAAGATTATTAGAGGAATGGGGGGGCTGCAATACCAAGACAGGTTATTAAACTTGGGGTTATTTAGTCTGGAAAAACGAAGGCTTAGGGGGATCTAATCACAATGTATAAATATATGAGGGGACAGTACAGAGACCTTTCCAAAGATCTTTTTACACCTAGGCCTGCGACTGGAACACGGGGGCATCCGCTAGGTCTCGAGGAAAGAAGGTTTAATCATAATCACAGACGAGGATTCTTTACTGTACGAGCAGTGAGACTATGGAACTCTCTGCCGCATGATGTTGTAATGACTGATTCACTACTAACATTTAAGCAGAGCCTGGACGCCATTCTTGAAAAATTTAATATTACCAGTTATGTATATTAGATTTTATGACAGGGTGTTGATCCAGGGAACTAGTCTGATTGCCGGATGTGGAGTCAGGAAGGACATTTTTTCCCCATTGGAACTTGTTTGACACATTGGGGTTTTTTTGCCTTCCTCTGGATCAACATGTTAGGCTACGGGTTGAACTAGATGGACTTAGAGTCTCCCTTCAACCTTAAAAACGATGATGATGATACATATCGGGTGGTTATAACATATCAAATTTACATTTAGTATCAATCAGATTTTTTATTAAATCTATTCGGTATTCTGAATCACATTTATGTACATTCATGTCGGCAAAGCATGCATCCTAATGTTTATGGAGGAGGGAGGGGGCGGCCTAAATAAATATCAACTCTGCAAAGCCTGGTTCATTGTTAACCCTGGGGTTGAGAAACCTTTTCATACACATTCATCATCAAACCAGAAAACAGAAGCCGCTGCCGTCATCTGATGTATAAATCAGCCTTGCAGTCTATATAGTCAAACAGCTAATCAGATGCTCATTGCCAGTTATCAGCCAGTGTGAATATAGTGGCGATCGATCGACAATCGAACAAGAGACAAAATGTTCATCGTGTGATTGCATAGTTTATGTCGGCATAAAAACCAGTTGTCGGCAGTAGATCGCCCCGTGTAAACAGGGGATGTGCCATCGACAACATGATGTTTTATAGGGGCAGAATGATACACGTGTTTCCCTGAAAATAAGACAGGGGCTTATATTATTTTCTGCTTTGAAAAATGCTCTAGGGCTTATTTTGGGGGGTTGTATTATATTTCCAGCTGTATTAGTGCCTCAGTATCACACCACAATTTCTCCTGAGCAGAGAGTGCAGCTGCACAGACATACACACTGTTACTCTAAAATCAGTAGTGCCGGCTATTTAAGGGAATGAATATTCACCCTCTTCTTCATCCAGAATATGGTCCATCGGTCTATGTATGCAATAATAGATTTATAATATGATGGGTTATGTAAATTGGTATTAAAATCATACTATCTTTTTGTTACAAAGACCAGTGTCTCCTGCACTTTCAACAATCTGCTGCCCTCTCTAGCGAACTACCATGTTTCACCGAAAATAAGCCCTAACCCGAAAATAAGCCCTAGCAGGATTTTTCGTCCTTTTTGGAGTAGGCTTGAAATATAAGCCCTACTCTAAAAATAAGCGATAGCGGCATACTCAAACTAACCGTATCCTGAAATAGGGCTTATTCATCCTTATTTCAGGATACATAATTCTTATTGTCTCTTCTGTTACACTAAGCCCCGGCTAATTAAGAGAATGAATATTCACCCTCCTCTGCCGTAATCCTGCCCACTGCTTTGAGTCTGTGAAACTGAGATCAATAAAGAAATACATTGTCCATACATTAGGAGCAGTTGTATCAGCTAGTTGGCATGGACATCCACTCCTTTAAGTTGGGTGTAAGCCATTATGGCCCTCTTCCCTATTGAGGGGTGCCTTAGAGGGTGTGATATTTTTAGATATAAGCCCGAATCTTTACATAAATGGTCAGAGATACAAGAGCACATAATTGATGAATTGAAGTCTACTGTTCTCCCTCATCAGTGATTGCATAATAAAATTATACTGACAGCCATAAAACCGCAATCTGCAGGAATCCAGAAGTTGCGCAACACATCGGTAATTAAAATTGTAAATGGCATTGAGATAATCTGTTGCCGGACAGTCCGTTACAGAAAGCCAGGTGCCAGAATACAATATGCCACTGGCTGAATGTATTGCAATATCCAGCTGCACTTGACCCACATGTCTCATCACCAATGTGAGGAAAGTAGTCTCCTAAAGAGCCTACTGATATATATGGGGACTACAATTCCCAGCATGCCCTGCAAGCCATATCAGAGCGGGACATTTTGTGGAACCATTATTCATCATGTTCATACCAAGTACAAGCACTCGGGGCACCCTTGACATGGCCAAACCATTCACTGCACCTTCCCTACTACTTATTTTTTCATCCATCTCTTTTCTCAATTAGCTTCCATAAACTCAGAGGAGTCAATCAAGGAAAAGAGGGATTACAAAAAAGTAGGTGTTTGCCAACAGACTCCCTTGAAGGGTAACTCTACCAATATTTATCCCATTCCATCATTTTGACTTTTGACCAATTAGTGACTGGCTGTCATGTACCCTGCCCCCGCCGGTTACACACCATATCTGACTGTTAGCTTAAAAACAATTAGAAAAAAACAAATAAAAAAAATGTGAATATGAACTGATAAATACGGAGACAGTCAACAACGTAACTCAAACAAGTCCTGTTCTAGGTGGGTCTTCCAAGCTACAAGATCTTCTCCATTTACCGTGAAGCATACAGACCACAAAACGCCACCCTATATGGTTGTTTCCAGGAATATATTAACCATAGAGCAACAGGTCTAGAAGCATCAGACACAGTGGAAATACAAGTCTAGTTCAGGGGAAAGATTCCCTGAAGGGCATTTGTGCAAGTCATCCTGGGTGGAGGTCAATATCGTACGGCTAACTGCAGACCATGAGAGTGCTTGAGGGTCCATGAGTTGTAGTGTGCCCGGTGCCAAAGTATCTGCATCCTCAGGAATTTAGTACAATGGTGAGGGAGGCAGCCATCAGCTCTCTGCTCCAGTAAGCAAGTGTGTCTGAGTTTCAACGCTAGAGGCGCAATGACATCAGGAAATCGCACCTGATTTGCGGAGCACCAGTTCACCCACAGAACAGAGAGGTGCAGCATATCAGGACAACGGAGCTAGGTATATATTATTTTTTTTTTGTCAGTCATTTATTTGTGGAGGGCACTGAGTAGGCATCATTTGTGAGGGGAAACTGTGGGAACATCATACTGTGGGGGTACTGTAGGGGCATCATACTATGGGGGTACTGTGGGTGCACCATACTGTGATGGAGGATAATTGTAGGGGCATCATACTGTGGGGGTACTATGGGTGCACCATACTGTGATGGAGGATAATTGTAGGGGCATCATACTGTGGGGGTACTATGGGTGCATCATACTGTGGTGGAGGATAACTGTAGGAGCATCATACTGTGGTGGAGGATAACTGTAGGGGCATCATACTGTGGGGGTACTATGGGTGCACCATACTGTGATGGAGGATAATTGTAACGGCATCATACTGTGGGGGTACTATGGGTGCATCATACTGTGGTGGAGGATAACTGTAGGGGCATCATACTGTGGGGGTACTATGGGTGCATCATACTGTGGTGGAGGATAACTGTAGGGGCATCATACTGTGGTGGAGGATAATTGTAGGGGCATCATACTGTGGATGCATCTTACTGTGGTGGAGGATAACTGTGGATGTATCATACTGTGCTGGGCGCATCATACTGTGATGGAGGTAAACTGTGAGTGTATCATACTTTGGGGGTGTTGCGGGCGGAGGAGGGGACGCCGCGCTCTCCCACTGCTCGGGTCCGGCTGCCGCGGCCTGCTGCTGCTCGGTGGCTCGAGCGATGGGCCGGATCCCGGGGACTCTAGCGGCGCTCCTCGCCCGTGAGTGAAAGGGGTTTGGTTGTGGGGATTGTTTATTGTCCGTGACGCCACCCACGGTTGTGGTGATTGAGTGTACACCACCGCTGCTCTGGCTGGGGAACCCGGGAGTGATGGTATGGAGCAGCCAGTTGTTGTTTTGCCCCTCTGTGGGTAGGGGTTGGTGATCCCGGGAGCCCAGTGATGGAATTGGGATGGTGGGCAGGCGGGCTATGGGCCTGTGGAGGTGCAGGGGCGCAGGGGCAGCGCTGTGCCGCACAGCACGAAGGTACTCACTCAGCCAGTAAACACGACACAGTTCTCAGTAAACAAACGGCTGGTTGGACGGGTCCCTCGGACGGTTGCGGTGCTGATGTCCCCTGCAGTTGACGGTGACGGTCTCTTCCCTGCACCTATGTGTAGTTGTTTGGTAGCGATGGGCTCCCACCGGTAACCCGCTCCCCGACCTGGATATGTGCCGGGGGAGCTCCACTCTTGCCCACAGGCGCTGGCCCTGGGAAACTGGTGCCTTGGCGGTGGCGATGTCTCCCCTTAACGGTTGGACTGTTGCCTTCAATCGGGACTTAGTTGTTGGGAGACAGACGTCCCCTTCACTGACGGATTTGGCAAATTATGGCGACTCCTAGCCTTGCCGGGATCCGAAAGGCCCCTGCCCTGGTGCTGACTGTTCTTTGTATACCGCTCCGGTACCGCCGGGTCACCACCCGTCCACGGTCCTTTCGGCAACCTCCGAGCAATCTCTCCTGCAGACGGTCACCGCCGTCTGCCAACCTTGCTGTCTCAGTCCGGGGCACACACCCAGACTAACTTCAGGCTTCTTGCTGTCACTTTCTCTGTCACTTTCAACTCTCCTCTTACTGTTTACTCCTTCTACTTCAAACTCTCTAACTGAACTGCCTGGTTTTCCCGCCTCCAGGGCTGTGAACTCCTCGGTGGGTGGAGCCAACCGCCTGGCCCACCCCCTGGTGTGGACACCAGCCCCTGGAGGAAGGCAACAAGGATTTTAGTTTTGACCTTGTGTGTACCTGCAGGGAATGTGGGGTGCATGTGGTGTTGTGACTTGTGACCCCTGGCTTGCCCAGGGCGTCACAGGGGTTCTGTGGGTGCAGAATACTGTGAAGGAGGATAACTGTGGGGGCATCATAAGGTGGGGATGCAGACTATGTGAGGGGATTTACAGTTCTGTGTATCAGTATGTGAGGGCCATTTTTGAGGACTTCATAATACATGAGGGCCACAAAAGGGGAATTGTAGTAGATAAGAACACTAAGGTCATATGCAAACCGTTTTGTTTTTAAAAATATTTGAAATAGCTTCTATTAATTAATATTGTAAAACAACTTTGTTCTTCAAATGCTCATTGTTGTGAGTGTTTTTCTTCTGCTTCAAGTTTTGAAAAATGTTTGGTGGAAGAACATAAAATACATGTCACTTCTTTGCAGCTCCTGATGGAATCTGCCCAAAAGTAGGCAACCAGGCAAATGACGACGCCTGAAAAAAAACAACAAAATTCTTCAAAGCTACTTAAGAAAATGAAAAACTGCTCCAAAAATGATATTTCCTGATGCGATTTTCAGTACAAAACTCTTTTTTGACCACTTCAGTAAAACTCTGTGTGCATAGATGTGGTGCGCAGGACATCCAGTGCACCAGGCAGAGGGTCGGATCCTTTGGGTCAATGGTGGTGGTGGTGGCCGTGCCAGGCACCTGGTGCCCCCATGCAGTGGATAGGACACACAGTCTCTGGGTGTGCAGGAGTTAACACTGCTATTACTGTCCCCTCTGGTAGTGGTACTCTATGGCTTTCTCCATGGTGTTGGTATAGTGGAGGGAGACAGGAGAGTCACGAGACGCTTCAACAGTAAAATAGATGAACTTTACTTGTTTAGCAGCCAAAAGGTACACCGTCATAGTTGGAATAAAGTGTCTAGGAGGACACAGCTCCACAGACTGACAGATCGTGATGGATACAGGGAAAAAGTCACATATGAGGTGTGAGGTTTCCTCCGTCCCACTGGAGTGGCATTCTCCAGCAGACCCCAAAGTTCCATTTCCATCTAACCTTCATGGTGTTGTCGGTTCTCATTTCCTTTATGGGGGACCTCCCTCCAGGCCCGTACTCCTCCTGCGTCCACAGCGTAGCGTTTCTAGTAGCCTAAAGGCACTGTGCTGATCATGGCATACCATCTAGTTAAGGAGATGCAAGTCCTCCGATATCCCACAAGTGGCTTCAGATCAGTCGTCCCCATTCAGCCCACTGGAGTGGGGGTTAGCTAGTGTGTTCCCCTACATGTTCCTGGCATGTGCACTTGCTGAACCCTTAAGGGTACTTTACACGCTGCGACATCGCTAACGATATATCGTCGGGGTCACGTCGTTAGTGACGCACATCCGGCGCCGTTAGCGACATCGCAGTGTGTGACACCAAGGAGCGACGATCAACGAGCGCAAAAATGTGAAAAATCGTTGCTGATTGACAGGTTGTTAATTTCCGTAATATCGTTGCTGTTGCAGGTACGATACTGTTCGTCGTTCCTGCGGCATCACACATCGCTATGTGTGACACCGCTGGAGCGACGAACATCTCCTTACCTGCGTCCACTGGCAAGGAGGAAGGAGGGGGTGGGCGGGATGTTCCGGCCGCTTATCTCCGCCCCTCCTGTTACTGGACGGCCGTTTTGTGACGTCGCTGTGACGCCGAACGCACCTCCCCCTTGAAGGAGGGATTGTTCGACATCAACACCGACGTCGCAGAACAGGTATGTGTGTGTGACGCTGCCGTAGCGATAATGTTCGCTATGGCAGCGATCACCACATATCGCACCAACGACGGGGGCGGGTGCTATCGCTCGCGACATCGCTAGCGATGTTGCAGTGTGTAAAGCACCCTTTACTGTATGGTATGTTTCCATGGTGCAAATTTATTTACAGACTTTCTGCACCAAAAACTGCATCTCTTGGTAGATCCGTTGACAATTCTTTTGCTTTCCCCATGACTCACAATCCAGAAACGTCAGTAGCTGGAAGAAAGATGCAAGAGTCTGTCTGGATCCCAGAAGCTCACTCAGCTTTTATGCACACACTGATAACAAGCAAACAGGTCACCGGTGAGGATGTTTCCTTTATTAGCCATTCAAACCCATGTGTCAACTTCTGTGCATGTTATCAGGCCAAAATTCCCAGGGTATGTGAACTCTTGTTCAGAGTCATTTGGATGTTTTTGGTCGTCATTATGATTGCAAAAAGAGAAAATACCGTATTTTGACAATAAATGGCTTCACCCAACCACTAACCATGAATGGAAAAAAAGATTTTGTGTTATCATTCATGTTCTCTGAAAAAAAGACCAAGAAAGAAAAAATATCTGCCGGGGTATGTAAACTTTTGAGCACCACTGTAGCTATTTTGTCCACCTCAACTTTTCCTGGCCAAAACGTGGTATAACTAAGCAGTGACCAGTTTGATTCCATTTTCACAGTGAACCATCTACCTATGGGAATAAATCCCTTTCATTACTGAGGTGCGAAGTAATAAGTGCCTCACACTTAAAGGGGATGTCCACTACTTGGACAACCCCTACTCATTCCCTTTGTTCACATTGGTAAAAATAAATAAGCCTATAGCTCGTTGGGTGCAGCTACTGCTCCAGCGATGTCTGAAGCCATGTTACTGGGTCCCATGTGACATTGTTATGACATACGAGCCCTGCGACCAATCAGCGCCCGGAGCCTGTCTCCCCACCTTTGGACAATTGAACAGGATGTGAGTGCAGCGCTGACTTCCTGCTCAAATGTCCCAAGGCGAGAAGGAAGAAGCCGGCTCTGATTTTTCATGGGTCTCATGTGTCTTAATGTCACGTGGGCTTTGGAAACGTAGCTTCAGACATTGCTGGAACTACGGCCGCACCGGAAGTGAGTATAGGTTTATTTATTTTTACGGCGGTGAACAAGGGGAATGAGTAGGGTGGACAGCCCCTTTAATATGACATGATTAGCGCTGAGCTAATGGACAGACTGCAGTAGATCTTGACAATTCTCAGTAGTTTTGTAACCCCCCCAAAATTGACCCCGGCAAAGTTTGCAGGCTACTAAGTGTATGACTAAGCGCAATGTGCCTTCCGCAGCTGTAATATCAGCCATGGGAAGTGTGAAAAAGCCTTGCATGTGCATTCGTAGAGCAGATGCTGTGAAGAAAACCATTTGTTCCACTTCATTTCTACCTGCGGAATGAGATGCCACCGGGGATCATTTCCTGAGACCGGCCTGGTAGTAGCTCAATAACGAGCGCACAGCACACCGGACCGGGATTATAGACTGCTGCCTAATTCTCTGCGGAGCACATCTGTCATGAAGCCTTCTGTTCTCAATACTGCAATGCTCAAAATGCTGCTTTATTAATTTCTTCATGAGTGTGAAATAAAATAAGTATATATATTATACATACACACATATATATACACACACACACACACACACACACACACACACACACACACACACACACACACACACACACACACACACACACACACAATCTACTACCATTATTTATTTTTTATATACATTTCTGGACAACCCCTCCAAAATGACCTTTTGTCTCCAGAAACAGCGCCAGCTCCATCCATAGTTTGAGTCTGGTATTGCAGTATATCCTTGGATGAGATGCAGACTAAGGGGTACTTTGCACGCTGCAACATCGCTAGCCGATTGTAGCGATGCCGAGCGCGATAGTCCCCGCCCCCGTCGCACATGCGATATCTTGTGATAGCTGCCGTAGTGAACATTATTGCTACGGCAGCTTCACATGCACTTACCTGCCCTGCGACGTCACTCTGGCCGGCGACCCGCCTCCTTCCTAAGGGGGCGGGTCGTGCGGCATCACAGCGACGTCACACGGCAGGCGGCCAATAGAAGCGGAGGGGCGGAGATGAGCGGGACGTAAACATCCCGCCCACCTCCTTCCTTACGCATTGCCAGTGGACGCAGGTAAGGCGATGTTCCTCGCTCCTGTGGCTTCATACACAGCGATGTGTGCTGCCGCTGGAGCGAGGAACAACATCGTACCTGTCCCTGCAGCGAAATTATGAAAATGACCGACACTACACAGATCACCGATTTTCGACGCTTTTGCGATCGTTTATCGGTGCATCTAGGATTTACAAGTTGCGACGTCGTTACCGGCGCCGGATGTGCGTCACTTTCGATTTGACCCCGACGATATCGCAGTAGCGATGTCGCAACATGCAAAGTACCCCTTAGATACAGCCAATAAACAAGAGTGGCGCTGCTTTTCATGGATTTTTTTGTAACCCAGAGATACCCTTAGGGTACTGTTCCACTTGCGTACAGCTTCTGATGCGAGAGCATAATGACCCTCTGCTGCGAGCGTCAGCCGAGGGTCATGCGACTGTGATGTGATCTTACGAGTGTACTGTGTACGATTATAGACAGCTGCGGAGAAGATGGAGGGAGCACTTTCTCCCCATCTCCTTCGCAGCCTGTCTCTGCGTATATCACACTGCGGTCGGACGGCATACCAGTGCGAGGTTTTACACTCTCCCGTAGACTTGTATGGGGGTGTGTGAGAGCCGAGACTCGCTGCCAAACGCAGCGTGCTGCGATTCATTCCACATGCTGCTATGGCATCAGAAATCAATCACAGATGGACATTGTCTCATAGTCTTGCAAAGACTCAGTGCTTTAAAGAATATTTCAATCATTGGCATCAGTGACCATTCCTTAATATAATTTTATTAAGATAATCTGTCAACAGGTTTTTGCTATGTAAGCTGAAGGTAGCATGCTGTAAGGGGTACTTTGCACGCTGCGACATCGCTAGCCGATGCTAGCGATGCCGAGCGCGATAGTCCCCGCCCCCATCGCAGCAGTGATATCTTGTGATAGCTGCTGTAGCGAACATTATCGCTACGGCAGCTTCACACACACTTACCTGCCCTGCGACGTCGCTCTGGCCGGTGACCTGCCTCCTTCCTAAGGGGGCGTGTCGTGCGGCGTCACACGGCAGGCGGCCAATAGAAGCGGAGGGGCGGAGATTAGCGGGACGTAAAGATCCCGCCCACCTCCTTTCTTACGCATTGCCAGTGGAAGCAGGTAAGGAGATGTCCCTCGCTCCTGCGGCTTCATACACAGCGATGTGTGCTGCCACAGGAACGAGAAACAACATCGTATCTCCTATTGGTGCGACATTATGGAAATGTCTGACACTACACAGATCACCGATTTTCGACGCTTTTGCGATCGGTTATCGGTGCTTCTAGGCTTTACACGTTGCGACGACGTTACCGGCGTCGGATGTGCGTCACTTTCGATTTGACCCCGACGATATCGCAGTAGCGATGTCGCAACGTGCAAAGTACCCCTTAGGGTTAACAGAGGATTCAGGACTGCTTGTTTTGGCAAGGTCCCATCTATTGTTCTTTTTGCCATGTTTGATAAGCAGCAGGACTTATCATTACAGGACTACAATGTCACGCACACAGCAGTCTGACAGCTCACTGTCAATGTACAATCTCTATAGAGAGCCTGGTGTGGGTGGGGACACCCCTCTCCGCTCTGCTACATGGCCAAATCTAAAAATTCAGATTGTGCAAGAACGGCTGCAGCCACTAATCTAAGTGATACATCATTGGATTCAGCGCCTCTTTGCCTACATCATACTGTTCTCAGATGAGGTAGCAAAAACCTGCTGACAGATTCCCTTTAATTAAACAGGACCTGTCACTTGCCCCATAAATACATAATTTGTTTTACATAATGTAAATGCCGCTCTTCTCCTAATTCTGTCATGGCTATTCTTTTGTTTCTGCTCCTCTCTGTTCCTGAGCTATGGAACTGTCTTCTATGTACATAAATCTAGTATTTTTAGCCAAGTGGGCTTGGTCATCAACTCTTCTCCACAGGTGTAGTCTTAAGGCCACACCCACTTGGATCACAGGACTAAATTTATATACGTGGAAGGAAGTACTTTATCTCTGGATCGGAGAGGCGCAGAAACAGAAGAAAAAGAATGCCAGATTCAAGAGAACATATAAGAAATGACATTTATGGCAAGTGACAGGTCCTCTTTAAAGGGAATCTGTCACTAGGTTTTTGCTCCCTGATTTGAGAGCAGCATAATGTAGAGGCAGAGACCATGATTCCAGCGATGTGTCACTTACTGAGCTGTTTGCTGTCATTTTGATAAAATCAAAGTTTTCTCTGCTGCAGATCTAGCAATTATACAGAGCGCTATTACTTATATAGTCCTGTAATGATAATCTACTGCTGATTAATCAACAATTTAATGAAAACTACACTAAGCAGCCCAGTAAGTGACACATCACTGGAATAAGGATCTCTGTTCCTACATTATGCTGCTCTCAGATTAAGTGGCAAAAACATGGTGACAGATTCCCTTTAAGTACAATAATTACATACAAAGTGTCTGACAAGGTCACATGCTCAATATCCCTCACGTATCAGTGCCATTGATGAGATACAGTCTGCAGCATACAGCTATATGATGGGTTTACATGGATTTAGAAATCCCCTATCACCTTGTATATCATTATTGGATGGCTATACGGAAAAGGTTTATCAGGGTGGCACGGTGGCTCAGAGGTTAGCACTGCAGTCTTGCCGTGCTGGGGTCCTAGGTTTAATTCCCACCAAGGACACTATCTGCAAGGAGTTTGTATGTTCTCCCCGTGTTTGCGTGGGTTTCCTCCGGGTTCTCCGGTTTCCTCCCACACTCCAAAAACATACAGATAGGGACCTTAGATTGTGAGCCCCAATGATTTTATGAAAACTACACTAAGCAGCCCAGTAAGTGACACATCGCTGGAATCAGGATCTCTGTTCCTACATTATGCTGCTCAGATTAAGTGGCAAAAACCTGGTGACAGACTCAATGTCCAATGGGACTGATCCAATGGGGACAGTGTTGCCAATATATATATGTAAAGCGCTGTGGAATTAATAGTGCTATATAAATGAATAAATAATAATAATAATAATTGTAAGAATTTCCAAATATATTCCTTATAAGTTTGAGAAATGGTGGTAAATTGTATCTGCCGCTACCTGAATGATACGGATCCCCGGGCTTTGTAATATTCTGGCCAAGATGCCGGTTACTTCACACTTTATCATACACTTACAATTCTTAAGATTCCCAATAATACATCAGGGAAAGAGTTAAAAGTGTGAAGACGTCCTCCCCTAATCTGGAATTTTCCGAAATAACGTGGATATAAAATCTGGAATTACAGCAGTAATTGATTCTCCTCTTGCCTTTCGGTAAAGCAGAGCACAAATCCTAATCCTGGTTTCTGGCTCGCGCCGGCCGTCTGCAGCACATCAGCAGTACCCACATCCCAAACTACAGACGGACCCCGCCATCAGCAGCACCTACCCGTGTGAAGACTTTCCAGACTCCAGAATCGTGTCATTTCCCCTCTGGCCACCATGCTTTAATAGGAAAGCAAGTAAAAAAATTCACAAAAAAAAAAAAAGGATAAAAAAAAACAAAAACAGCAGCTACAACGAAAAAAGCAAAGACGCTGCGTCAACATCAGAGGATACTGCTACGAGGCGGCTGTGGAAAGAGCTTATTCACTGCCTCCATCCTCCACGCCTGCAGCTCAGGCCAGACTAGGAGGGAACTGACAGATCAACGTTATGTGTTGCTGCAAATTTGGCTGCTAAAATGACGACACCATGGGGTACCCTTAGGGAGGAAGCGAAAACACTAAACATCAATACGAATGCAGTCTACCAGCCGGCTCTGCTACCAACCAGACTATAAAACGGAAGGAGCCGGATATCAGCTCCAGCATCATCTGCAGCCACTGCAACATACATTTTAAAAGTTTATATTCTTCAATTAGTTTTAAAGTGTTTTAGTTATTTTTATGCCTCAAGGAGATATTTTGTATTTGGTATGTAGGATATTGAAAAAAAAAGAAGAGCAGAAAAATTCGGTATCTGAGGAGCGGCACCTGTAGAGACTTGTACGGTAACGTGAGAGGCAAGCTTCAGGAATACAGAGCAATGAGCACTATCCACAGTTTATTTACGGCAGATGGTCATGTTTAAATTTGAATTAGACTGGATTCAAACATCCGTATGGAAAAACGACCATATAATCTAAGAAATACTGAGGGCACATCCTACCTTTCTAATGTGAACAGGTTCAAACGGAACATGAAACATAGTAACAAAAAGGCTCACATAAAACTGGCCATTTTTGTGTCCTAAGTAGCTCAATTTTATAATGCCAAGATATGTGTAATAATGAATATGGGAATATAGACATGTATTACTGCTATGAAAAACAGATAGGACTCAAAAATGGCCAGTTTTATGTGAGCCCAACAGCCAACGCCAAGGCAACCTCTTTTTGTTGGGTCCCTATCAAACTAATGACTCTGTTTGGGTTAAAAAACCTACAATTTGTGGGTGGACAGGAACCTAAAAATGGAGAATTAAAATCGCCTAAGGCTGAAGAGTAGGAGCGCTCAATCAGAAGGGATAACCCTGTAATCTAAAAAAAAAAAAAAAACGATGGCACATCCTACCTTTCTTTTGTGTCCTAGGTATCTCAATTTTATAGTGATATGTGTAATAATGAATATGGGAATATAGACATGCATTACTGCTATGAAAAACATGGAAAAATTGAGATAGTACTCAAAAATGGCCAGTTTTATGTGAGCCCAACAGCCAATGTCAAGGCAACCTCTTTTTGTTGGGTCCCTATCAAACTAATGACTCTCTTTTGGTTAAAAAAAAAACCCCTACAATTTATGGGTGGACAGGAATCTGCAAATGGAGAATTAAAATAGCCTAAAGGGTGCTTTACACGCTGTAACATCGCTACCGTTATATCATCGGGGTCACGTTGTTAGTGACGCACATCCGGCGCCGGTAGCGACATCGCAGCGTGTGACACCAAGGAGCGACGATCAACGATCGCAAAATCGTTCAAAAATGGTGATCGCTGACACATCACTCCTTTTCTTAATGTCGTTGCTGCTGCAGGTACGATGTTGTTCGTCGCTCCTGCGGCAGCACAAATCACTTTGTGTGACACCGCAGGAACGAGGAACATCTCCTTACCTGCCTCCACCGGCAATGAGGAAGGAAGGAGGTGGGCGGGATGTTACGTCCCGCTCATCTCCGCCCCTCCGCTTCTATTGGACGGCTGCCGTGTGACGTCGCTGTGACGCCGCACGAACCGCCCCTTAGAAAGGAGGCGGATCGCCGAACAGAGCGACGTCGCAGGGCAGGTAAGTCCGTGTGACGGTTGTTAGCGATGTTGTGCGCCATGGGCAGCGATTTGCCAGTGTCGCACAACTGATGGGGGCAAGTATGCTCGCTAGCGATAGAGGTACCGATATCACAGAGTGTAAAGTACCCTTAAGGCTGAAAAGCAGGAGAGCTCAATGAGAAGGCATAACCCTGTAATTTAAGAAAAAGACTGATGGCACATCCTACCTTTCTAATGTGAACAGGTGCAAACGGAACATAAAACATAGTAACAAAAAGGCTCACATAAAACCGGCCATTTTTGTGTCCCAAGTATCTCAATTTTTTAGTGTTAAGATATGTGTAACAGTGAATATGGGAATATAAACATGCATTACTGCTATGAAAAACATGTAAAAATTAAGATATGACTCAAAAATGGCCAGTTTTATGTGAGCCCAACAGCCAATGTCAAGGCGACCTCTTTTTGTTGGGTCCCTATCAAACTAATGACTCTGTTTGGGTTAAAAAACCTACAATTTGTGGGTGGACAGGAACCTACAAATGGAGAATTAAAATTGCCTAAGGCTGAAGAGCAGGAGCGCTCAATCAGAAGGGATAACCCTATAATCTAAGAAAAAGACTCATGGCACATCCTACACTTCTAATGTGAACAGGTGCAGACTGAACATGAAACATAGTAACAAAAAGGAGACTGTTGAATTCTCTTGTGCTAAGATATGTGGAACAATGAATATGGGAATTTAGACATCAATTACTGCTATGAAAAACATGTAAAAATTGAGATACTTAGCACACAAAAATGGCCAGTTTTATGTGAGCCCAACAGCCAATAGCAAGGCGTCCTCTTGTTTTTTGGGTCCCTATCAAACTAATGCCACATATCTTAGCACTACAGAGAGCATCTGTCTCCTTTTTGTCAGTACATTTTATGTTCAGTTTGCACTGTTCACATTAGGAAAAAGACTGATGGCACATCCTACCTTTCTAGATTGCAGGGTTAGCCCTTCTGATTGAGCACTCCTGCTCTTCAGCCTTATGCGATTTTAATTCTCCAGTTGCAGGTTCCTGTCCGCCTATAAATTGTAGTTTTTTTTAATCCAAAGAGAGGCAGTTAGTTTGATAGGGACCCAACAAAAAGAGGTCATCTTGCTGTTGGCGGTTGGGCTCACATAAAACTGGCCATTTTTGTGTGCTAAGTATCTCAATTTTTACATGTTTTTCATAGCAGTAATGCAGGTCTATATTCCCATATTCATTTTTCCACATATCGTAGCACTAGAGTGCAACCGTCTCCTTTTTTGTTTTTGGAAAAGCAACCAGTCATACCTAAAAATTGGAGATGTGCCAGGCTCCGTGTTTAGCTCATTGTAGATGGGTATGGGAGCTGCCTTTACATCCCATACATTATTACATGAGGTGATTATTTTTCCATGGAGATCTTAGGTCCCTGAGGAAAATCGGCATTGTGCATCCGCATACTGGATATAATGTGTTCGGGTGCGCTCGGTTTCCGATCCATGGTGCACAAGGACAGCACACAACGGTTATACTCATCTGAACAAGCCCTGACCTCTGCTCATTAGGGTATGTGCACATAGCTCCTTAAGACATAAAAAAGTTCAAAAAGACAGAACATATGCACAGCAAATCGTTCTGACATTGCTGTGCATATGTTCATTCTTTTTGTGGTTTTCTTAATGCTTTATTGTAACTGGGTTCAAGATGGACTCTACCAGTAAAATACATTGTGGGCACATACAGTACCTTTAAATGGGAATTCATTCTACCCCCCAAAACAGACTACATGTCTATGAGCTTAAAAGGGAATCTGTCCTCTGATTTTTTTTCTACCTCATCTGAAAGCGACATGATGTAGACAAAGAGATTCTGAATCCAACGATGTATCACTTAGATTACTGGCTGCAGCTGTACTGACATAATCAAAGATTTTAGTTTAGGCATGTAGCAGAGCTGAGAGGGCTGTCCCGCCAACATCAGGCTCTCTATAGAGATTGACACCTCTCTGTCAATGTACAATCACAAGAGGGGTGTCGGACTGCCATGCGAGTGACTTTGTAGTCCAGCAATGATAATCATTAGGTGATAAAGCCTTTAGTTTACATATACAACAGCACACAGCCTGATGAGAGGCATAGTTGATTTTTATTTTTTTTAACCCCTACAGTGTGCTATCCTCAGATTACATAGAAAAATTCTGGAGATTCCCTTTAAAAAAAAATTCCTTTATTAAACAAAAACGCTATTTTGTGGTAGAAATATCCATGTTAGAAATTATATCCAAATGAGACCAGAAAGGCCGTGGGCATCAAAGAGCACATCAACTGTCCCAGCTCCCAGCTCCATTTTCAGACTAAGACTCTGCCCTCAACTAAGTAATTGACCGTGATCACCTCTGCAGCATGTCAATCACCTAGTGGAGGGAGGAGTTAGGCTAAGTATGGCGCGGAGGGCCGATGGCAGAGGAGGTGCTACCTGCCCACCCTGAGCACTTCAAGCCTCATTTGTTCATCACTTCTATCGGCTATGTACACCCGGATCGCTTTTTGCTGCAGATATCGATGCGTTGGTTTTTTTTTTGTTTTAGAACTCTGCACCAAAATCATCATGCCTATCCTGAACCAGCAAAGTCTATGAGATTTCTGAAGTGCTGTGAGCACATTGCTTTCTTAATTCCTTGCAGATTTGGTGCAGAAAAAATCTGCACTCTCTCAATTGTACAGGTGTTTTTTTTCCTGCCTTTTTTTAGCCCTTGCAGCCGTTGATTTCATTAAAAAAAAAAAAAAAAAGCATGAGAAAAATGCACCAAAAAAGCATGTTTTTTGGTACGTTTTTCTGCCATAAAAAGGTACAGATTTCATGCAAAAAAATTCTGCACCAAATCTGCAGCGTGTGCACATAGCCTAAAGTGGATTTCTGCTTCACTAGGTGAATGACATGTGCAGCAGCCCTATCTAATTGTCCAGCAAACCCTGAAACATAACCTATTTAAACATTTTATTTTGATCTAGAGGGTTTTCTCCTTCCTCACGAACCACAGTTCTTGCCCATGAGGACTTAGGCTACAATGTACTATATGGCCAACATATAACTATCTTTACAGGAAATTTCTGCATTCAGAAGTTGTGAAGTAGTTGTGATTGTGAAACCAGTCCTTTAAAAAGGGACTCTCAACAGATTTCTGCAATGTAACCTGAAGACAGCATGCTGCAAGAGTTAAAAGAGACTTCAGCCCTGCAGCGGTTATCTCAGTCTTTTTTGTTTACCTGCAATGTTAGCCTCTTCTCTTTATCATTAGTGGGTCTCAGCAGCATATGAGCTCTAGTCTGACGCCGCCCTCCTCTGTGATTAGCAGCTTCTGTCTATGGAAATGTGCACTGAAAGTCCTGTGTGGACAGGAACAGCTCTCCCAGCTCTGCTACATGCAAAATCTCAAATCTTTCACTGTGTCAGAACGGCTGCACACAGTAATCTAAGTGATACATCATTAAACTCAGGGTCTCTTTGCCTACATCATGCTGCTCTCAGATTCTCAGATGAGGTAACTGAAGTGATGGTACAGGGGCACCTCTGGCTGTGTAGTCGTGGCACTGATGCTGAGGCTGCCCCCTGGTTCCACCACTTCTTTAACCTCAGGACCTGACTTGAATGTGCAGTGTGTGACGTCTCTCTCACCGGCCGATGCACAAAGAGTCTTCAGGCAAAAGTTGAGATGCATAAAAACTGACATTTATTCAGGCACAAAGTAACACTCCGGTCAGCAGATTCCGGCAATATTGGTGGAGCTGGGGACAACCTGCCCTAACGCACCCTCTGGTGGGGATATGCCCTAGACACTCTTCTTCTCCGGGCTCCCACTCTCCGGTCAAGCACGCACTGGACCCACACCAGCGGAATAGACCCTGAGGTTGCGTCCACCTCCTTTACTCCGGTGTCCCTTGATGTTCCGCTCACACACTCACACTTGCCGCTGCAGATGTTCACTGACTGCTGTCCCGGATCCTTCTCACTGCACACACACAGCCCTTCCCTAGATATCCAGCCGACTCCTCCTCCCCGGTGGCAACAGCCGTCCCACCCGGCCACTAGGGGGTGCCCTAATACACAAAATCACATACAGTAATAAAATTCAACATTTTTAATAATAACAATGCCGGGTAACTATGCTGAACTAGTAGGGGGTAGGCCCACCCACTACATGCCTCCCCTCTTAAAATCCGAGCCTCCCGGCAAGGCTCTTAACAATAAACATATTAAGACAATAAAACCTTTTAGGTCAGTCCACAACAACGGCTCCAGTTCAGCGGCGCTCCCGGTCTGCAGGGGCGCTTAGTGGCACAGCAGCGCTCCCGGTCTCTACGTAGCGCCCGGAGGCTCAACAGCGCTCCCGGTCTTAGATGGGCGCCCGGAGGCTTCGACAGCGCTCCCGGTCTTTGCTGGAGGCGCCCGGAGGCTTCGACAGCGCTCCCGGTCTTTGCTGGAGGGCAACAGGCCCGAAAAAACTTTTAAAAGAACTTCTGCCGGTTAAACAGCACCGGACTTAAACAACAGATGAGCAATCAGCACTTACTCTGAGGGCCAGGCCCGCTTCCATTCTTCCGCTTGCGCCTGGATATAAGCTCCCAAAGATTGTCCCGGCTGGCGGCGGATTCTTCTAAAGGCCACAGGGGCGAAAGGCGGCTCCACGGGCACAGCTGCTGCAGCTCCTCGCGGGGGTGATGGCGTCTCTGCCCGAGATGGTGGCGCGGGTGGCGTCGCGTCCAGCATGATGACCGGCTTGTTGGTAACGTTTTGGGTTACCGCTACCACAGATGGAATCTTCTCCGGGTCAATGGTCGGTTCAGACGCTGCTTCCGGAACAGCAGCCATGGTACGCCGGGGGTGAGAGGGCTCGGACGGGACCGGTCTGGCATGGCTCCGGCGCCGCTCTTGTTGCTCCTCCCACTCCAGCTCCTCTTGCCACAGTGCCGCTTCCCGGTCCGATGGCATGCGGTTAACGGCCACTGCAAACAGGCCGCGACTTCCCGCGTCCGGCAGAAATTGGACCTTCTCGCCCGGCCAAAGGGTGTGAAGGCGCCTGGGCAACCCCTCCACGTCCAGGTGGACTATATTATAGAAATAGTCGTCCCCGGTGCTGATCTCGCGGATGAAGCCGTACCCCTCTTTCTGGTTGAATTTTACAACCACGCCGGTAGTAAACTGCAGGGCCAGCTCCTCTCCGCCCGGACCGGACAGCATCTTCCGGACAAGGTTTTCGGCCAGAAGACGTTCCTGAACAGGGTCGGGCTTCGGGGACGGAGCTCTGGGGTGCGGCTCAGCGGGCGGGACGACTACCGGGTCCCAGACGAAGCCACGGTTATCCTTCTCCAGACGCTCGGCAAAGTCTTCAGCCGACTCCGACAAAGGAGCACATGGTGGAGTGGCGGCGTCAAGCTGTGAGGTCTCCCACGGGAAGGCTGTAATTCCCGGACGATTTCCTGGTGGAGTAGCATAAGTCGCCCTCACTTCAGTGATAGTGTTCCCGGTCTGTGCGTCCCAGGTGGTCTTCCAAGACACTTTATCCGGGCGTGTAGAACCTCCCGGTCCGATGGGAAGATCCACCAAGGCCGCCTCACTGGCAGGAGCGAACCTGGGTCGGCCCCGGCCTAAGCTGATCAGAGCCATGGTGGTAGCTAATTCCTCGGGTTGTCCAAGTGCTGCCATTGTGGCGCCCCTGACCTGGTCAGGCACCACTGAGTACTGCACCCATGCTGGGGACAGTACAATACAGGTAATCCAGAAGGCTGACAGGGGTGTGGAACACAGGCGCATAGTGATCAGGTCTCACACATGTACCCATGAGAGGACCCCTGGGGATCCCAGGAGGGGGCAAGCCTTCACCTTCACTGGAATAGTGGAGGGGGTAGAGCCTCCATCTCCTCTCAAGGGGTGTGGTGGAGAGTCTGGTTGCTAGGTGGCGTAGGCAAGAACAGGAGAGGAGGAGCAGTGAGTCAGTTAGAGCAGAACTCCATAGGGCTCAGTGAGGAGCAGACCTGTGGGGCTGTTGCTGTCTAACAGCGCCCGCGCAGTGGCTACAGACGGGGGAGAACGGTCAACTAGGAGTGCTGCCTGAAAGCCAGCTTCAGCTAGAGAGTGCACGGAGTGGGAAGTAAGGAGACTGCTAGAGAGCACCAGGCCCAACCGGGCGGCAGATCCCGAAGCGAGGATAGATTCACCTTTCCCTGCTAAACCTGCCGGTGTGGGGCTCCTAAAGCCCACACCACAACACTACAAAAGCCGCAGCCACGTAACCACAAGTTTGGGCCCATAGGTCATAGGAGGCAAGAGGCTGGAGTGGCCTGGTCCGGGGAACAAGCACACGGCAAACAACAAGGGGAGAGAGGCTGCAGCGTCTTCCCTGGGTGACCCCCATAGGGACTAAAAGTCGGGGTCACCCCAAACCACCAAGGGCTAAGGAAGGCGAGTCAGTAGTCACCCTCATAAAGTCAGCCTGAAGGATACCTGGTTCCCACCTGGTTCATCTCAGCTACGCCCGGGCTACTCACCCTGCCATCAAATGTGAGTAAAGCCCTTGAAAGACATTCCTGCTTGTGTGGTCATTCTGCGCCTTGTGGTACTACAAACTCACACCGGGCTCTGGGGCTTGCCTCACTCTCAGGAGGCTACTACATCCGACTGCACCCACCATCAGCCCCAGGCGTCCCCTAACCTGCAGTGGCGGTCCCCACTGACCGCAATACTGAGAGTGGCGTCACGATCAAACAAGAAGATTTCCTACCAGTGACGGAGATCCAGCAACGTGGAGTCCCTGAAGGTAATGCACCGACACCGACACTACACCTGCGGGGCTTCACATCTGGCGTCACGAACAGGATAAGGACTAGACCTGTTCAGACAGGTGACCATGTGCCTAGGCGGTCCGCTTGAAAAATTGGAAGCGCCGCCATATTGCCACCATGAAAAGCGCGCTGAAAAACAACAGCAGCCCGCGCTGGAAGAAGTTACCGCCCACGAAGAGGTGTGGCTACCCAGAGATCCCCTGCAGAGTTCTGAGCTTGCCGGCTGTGAGAGCGGAAGCGTCGAGAAACGGCGAGAGAGAAGGGAAGCCACAAACCTGCTGCTGCAGAGAGCAGAAATGGAATCCAGACGCGGATACCCAGAACCAGGCACTGCTGCCTGGTGGTGCCGAGAGCTTGCCATCTTCTGCGACCGGCTGGAGGCCGGGATTGTGCGACAGCTTAGGGAAGAACGCACGGAGCTCCTGGAGATGGCTGCGGCGGTGCGGACCTACGAGGAGGGAGCCGCGCGACGCATGTCAGACCGAGTGGCGACGACGCAGACCCCGATGCTGCCACAGATGGGTGAGTCGAGTGATGCCCCGGCCAGCGCAAGTGCCCCGACCCCTGCTGCCACGCCCGCGGTCCCGGAAGAGGCGCCCGGCACGGCGCCACCGAACCAGGCCGCAGCCACGCTAGGTGCGGCCCGCCAAGCCCAGGCCGCTGCAGCGATGCCCCGCCTGTCCCGCAGGGCTCCGACCACCACGGCAGTGCTCATCCGTGCTGCAGGTGTGACGCTGACCCAGGCTGCCACCCTGCTGAACCCGGTCCGCCAAGACCCCAACGCGGCAGCGACGCTCGTCCGCGCCGCAAGTGATATGCTGAACCAGGCCGCAGCCCCGCCGGGTGCGGCCCGCCAAGCTCCGATCACTGCAGCGACGCCCGACTCAGCCTGCACGGACCCCATCGAGGCTGCGACGCCAAGTGAGACCGCGGCTGCAGTGTCCAGTCCGGCCCGCCAGGAACCGGCCGCGACAGAAACGCCAATTCAGGCCGCCGCCATACAGGGCGCGGCCCGCCAAGACCAGGCCGCCGCCATACAAGGCGCGTCCCGCCAAGACCAGGCCGCCGCCATACAGGGCGCGGCCCGCCAAGAAGAGAAGACTACCTCATCATTTTCCCCGGCCTGCAAGGCCAGAGCAGACACCGCTCCCCAGTCCACAGAGGTCCCTGCTAGGAAGACCCTGATAGGAGAGGACCCCGAATACTGGAAGCTGAAGGCTGACCTAGAGGCCCAGTTCCCACAAGAGATGGTGGATCGGTACCTGCTCCCTCCGTATACCCCCAAGGAGATTCAGACAACTCCTGCAGCTGCGCCAGAGAGTCCACCGCCCAGACCAGCTGAAGAAAGCCCATCCCCAGCACTGCCACCAAAGGAGTGCAGCGAAGAACTAAGGGGGAGAGGAGACCATGAGGCAGAAGGGCTGACTCCGACGCCAACCGCAGCAGACCCCTACCCAGAGCCGGAGATGCTGCCCTATTCCCGCTGGGAGGAGGAAGACTTGACACCGTCAGCAGATGAAGATCAACCTAAAGACCTCACCTGGAAGCCTGCAAGCATGAACCCAGCCCGCAAGACACGGCGCAGCAGAACGCAGGTTGCTCCAACACCGCAGTCTCCAGAGCAGAGGGAAGTCACGGTCAGAGACCTGGAGGAGAAAAGGTGCCTAAGAAGGTCCAAAGCCCAGGCTAGAGGACCCCTTTACAGAGGAATAGTAGAGGACTTCAATTTGAAAAGCGGATACGGCTTCATTGTAGTAAAAGGAATAAAAGAGGGCATATTTGTAAATCGGAGAGATGTTCAAGCCCACCTGCCCAGAGGACATTCAGGCAGAAATTTGAAAATTGGGGACTTAGTACAGTTCACCTTGCATCAAGGAGAAAGGGGCTACTATGCCTTAGACGTAGCACCATGTCCCAGACAAGAAAGACAAGAAAGACAAGAAAGACAAGAAAGACAAGAAAGACAAGAAAGACAAGAAAGACAAGACAGAGATAAAGAAACAGATGCAGAAAAGGAAACAGACGAAGATCAAGAAAGGAAAGATAAAGATCCTACAGATGAAACAACCACAGACAAAGATCCTACAGATGAAACAACCACGGACGACGACGGAGAGCAAGAAAGTCACAGGTGCCGGTGCCCTACATGCCCACGCCCTAGTGAAAAAGAGGAGTAAAGTAAAGGAAAGTAAGAAGTTACTGTTTTGACCAGTTTTGACAAGTTTTGTTTGCAACGTTTAAGAAATGCGCCCACAAAAACTATTGTGAGAAATAAACTCTAAGGCTATGAACTTGCTATAGCCACAAACTCTCGCAGTGTAAATAGTTACACCAGTGGCACCACCACCAGGGCCAGCCTGTTTAGGGGCTTGGCTCGTCTGCGACCAGGGGGGCCCGTCCGTAGAAAAGGGCCTTGGCTCACCTGCGACCAGAGAGCACGCCTGTTTATGGGGCCTTGGCTCACCACCACAAAGAGGGTACCTGGCCAGCACCAACTGTGGAGGCCGCCTCTGCATCCTGCCAGAAGAGGCTGAAGGCGCGGATCCACCAGGCCAGGTATACCCTGAAACCACCAGCCCATGTAAGCCGCCTCTACATCCTGCCAGAAGTGGCTGAAGTCGCGGCCAACGGGAGAGGAAGATTGGAGGAAAGGTCTGGGGAAACGGATGGCCCAGACCTGGTTACCAAAAAGAAACCGGTGACCTGCCTCCTGAGAGGGTTTTGGGTGGGTTAACGGACTTGTGGGTGGAGGGTGGTGATGTCTAATACCTGGTGCTTTTAAATGTTTTACATGTTTTAATGTTTTATGCATTTTAAAATGTTGTCTTGCAGCCCGAGGACGTGCTGGTGATAACTAAGGGGGAATGTGGCGCCCCTGACCTGGTCAGGCACCACTGAGTACTGCACCCATGCTGGGGACAGTACAATACAGGTAATCCAGAAGGCTGACAGGGGTGTGGAACACAGGCGCATAGTGATCAGGTCTCACACATGTACCCATGAGAGGACCCCTGGGGATCCCAGGAGGGGGCAAGCCTTCACCTTCACTGGAATAGTGGAGGGGGTAGAGCCTCCATCTCCTCTCAAGGGGTGTGGTGGAGAGTCTGGTTGCTAGGTGGCGTAGGCAAGAACAGGAGAGGAGGAGCAGTGAGTCAGTTAGAGCAGAACTCCATAGGGCTCAGTGAGGAGCAGACCTGTGGGGCTGTTGCTGTCTAACAGCGCCCGCGCAGTGGCTACAGACGGGGGAGAACGGTCAACTAGGAGTGCTGCCTGAAAGCCAGCTTCAGCTAGAGAGTGCACGGAGTGGGAAGTAAGGAGACTGCTAGAGAGCACCAGGCCCAACCGGGCGGCAGATCCCGAAGCGAGGATAGATTCACCTTTCCCTGCTAAACCTGCCGGTGTGGGGCTCCTAAAGCCCACACCACAACACTACAAAAGCCGCAGCCACGTAACCACAAGTTTGGGCCCATAGGTCATAGGAGGCAAGAGGCTGGAGTGGCCTGGTCCGGGGAACAAGCACACGGCAAACAACAAGGGGAGAGAGGCTGCAGCGTCTTCCCTGGGTGACCCCCATAGGGACTAAAAGTCGGGGTCACCCCAAACCACCAAGGGCTAAGGAAGGCGAGTCAGTAGTCACCCTCATAAAGTCAGCCTGAAGGATACCTGGTTCCCACCTGGTTCATCTCAGCTACGCCCGGGCTACTCACCCTGCCATCAAATGTGAGTAAAGCCCTTGAAAGACATTCCTGCTTGTGTGGTCATTCTGCGCCTTGTGGTACTACAAACTCACACCGGGCTCTGGGGCTTGCCTCACTCTCAGGAGGCTACTACATCCGACTGCACCCACCATCAGCCCCAGGCGTCCCCTAACCTGCAGTGGCGGTCCCCACTGACCGCAATACTGAGAGTGGCGTCACGATCAAACAAGAAGATTTCCTACCAGTGACGGAGATCCAGCAACGTGGAGTCCCTGAAGGTAATGCACCGACACCGACACTACACCTGCGGGGCTTCACACCATCTCTAAACGCTGGGTTGTAGCAAGCGGCAGAGTCATAACGCAGATTGAGGAAAAAGGAGGCGGGCCGCTGTTTCCCGCTCTTAAACAGAATCCTCCCCCAGCCTCACGTTTTCTCTTGACTCCTCCGCGGCGGTACGTCTTTCTTTTCCGAACACCGCCCACTTTGTATGTTTTCCTCAATGCCCTGGAGCTGGCGCCTCCCCTCTTTGGGCGGAGTACTCCGTACCTCTTCTTCGGCACCGGCCAGCCCCAGGCTCTTCTTTCGGCGCCAACTTTTCGCGCCTTTTCTTCCTCAACATAGATAACGGACTTCTGGTCATCATCCTGTACCCGGTCCAACGCTGCGGGTACTATGTTCTCTTCCCACCAGGGGACTGGAAATTTTCTCCCATAGTCAGAATTCTGTGCCTCAGGCACTACTTGGTCTTCAGTCTCCTGGTTCTCCGGCAAGGGACTCGGATCCTGCCGACTACGCCACATGAAGTGATGGTACAGGGGCACCTCTGGCTGTGTAGTCGTGGCACTGATGCTGAGGCTGCCCCCTGGTTCCACCACTTCTTTAACCTCAGGACCTGACTTGAATGTGCAGTGTGTGACGTCTCTCTCACCGGCCGATGCACAAAGAGTCTTCAGGCAAAAGTTGAGATGCATAAAAACTGACATTTATTCAGGCACAAAGTAACACTCCGGTCAGCAGATTCCGGCAATATTGGTGGAGCTGGGGACAACCTGCCCTAACGCACCCTCTGGTGGGGATATGCCCTAGATACTCTTCTTCTCCGGGCTCCCACTCTCCGGTCAAGCACGCACTGGACCCACACCAGCGGAATAGACCCTGAGGTTGCGTCCACCTCCTTTACTCCGGTGTCCCTTGATGTTCCGCTCACACACTCACACTTGCCGCTGCAGATGTTCACTGCCTGCTGTCCCGGATCCTTCTCACTGCACACACACAGCCCTTCCCTAGATATCCAGCCGACTCCTCCTCCCCGGTGGCAACAGCCGTCCCACCCGGCCACTAGGGGGTGCCCTAATACACAAAATCACATACAGTAATAAAATTCAACATTTTTAATAATAACAATGCCGGGTAACTATGCTGAACTAGTAGGGGGTAGGCCCACCCACTACATAACAAAAACCTGCTGACAGATTTCCTTAAAGGGCTCGTGCAAACATAAAACCAGCTCAGTGTCACGCTAGGTACGGGGAAGTACCAAGTGAGCTGCGAAAGGTATGGGAAGGGGACCCCTGCGTCTAGGGAAGGGGGTGATAGTGACCCCTGACCAAACCTACAGCTGATCCCTGGGGTCCCTCACCACCCTAGATGGGTTTTGCACCGAGCCGGATAAATGACAATAGATATCCCTAATGCTGGTCTCTGAATAGGGAATGGGTGGGATGAGCTCTTCATCAACCCCACTAAACACTAGGGAAGAGACAAGGAGGACACACAGGGGAAAGTGCATGAACTACTTATCTACAGCTGACACTGATAGAAGTTCAGCAAAGCTTCAGCAACGATACTACAGATGAGAGCAAGCCACCTGCTTGCAACCAGAGCTAGAATGAACTGAATAATATCACCAGCACCTGTCCAGGGAAGAAGGGAGCGTATTTAACCACAAGGGGAATACCGATAATCATTAGCTGGGTGGAAGGCCAGCTCCTGCTGGGTCCAAAAGGGAGAGAGATGAATCCAGCAGGAAAGCTACCTATACCAAAGAATACTGACAGCAGGAACAATTGACAGTCAGGGAGCATTTTGAGCAGCCAAACGCTGTGACCTTCTATCGCCATAAACCACATGACTGTCACCCGTGACAAATAAATAATGCAAGCTGATTAAACAGCATTTCCTAAATATGTTTGAGCACACAGAAAACACATCAGAGTAGTAAAATTATTGTTTTGCAGTAGTCTGTATCCATAAGGGTGCACCAGAATGCCAGCTCATACAACTGCTGTAGAGGCCCCATTAAGAGAGAAGGGCTATTAAAAAAAGAATGATGAGAACGGCAGGGAGATATGGTCTCCACAGAATCTGCAATGTTATTTAACAAGGCACTGGCACAGAGGGGGCTTAACAACCAAAACATACTGTGCTCCTCCCCTCCCAAAATTGTGTCCTGACATTTACCACTCAAGAGGCTCAGGATGAAAGGGCAGAGTATTTTTTTTCCCGTTAACGTCAATGCAATTCCTCAATAAAATCATATGATTTTGCTGCTCAATAGCAAAGGAGATGGGGCTACAAAGTTCTGGGACCCCTCCTGTCCAAAAACACTCTGTAGAGACCCCATAGTAGCAGCGCAGCCGGCACATACTTAAATTAAGTAGAAATGTACTCCTAGCTAATAAGGGTGGAGGAACGCTACCAATGCCGTTTCAGTATGTAGAGGGCGAATCTCAGAAAGTGGGAGCGTAGTATTTGTTGGCGTCTCCTGAGGAACCCCAAAGTTGTGTTAATCACTGAATAACCATACAAACATCAGTTTTTATGCAGTTCAGCTTTAGGCCACTCACACTGGAAATTCTACTTAAAATTAGTTAATCTGGTATTTTTTGTAATAATTTTATATGCTAATGGTAACTATTTTTGCCATTGTTCTCTCTCACAGCGTATGCGCACAGTTTGAATTGCGCCTGCGCTAAGAAAGAGCTTCAACCTACCCATGTGAGACATCACTTATCACAACACATAAGGCAGGAGAAGGCTTGAGAAAGGGAAAATTAAGTGCACAAGATTGCACATGTTCGGGGCAGAAGGGACCAAGCATCATGTGATAGTGAGAGCAGCAAGACAGCACACGAGTAAACAGGTATATTACAAAATATCAGGCTATAACGTGATAAAAAAATTACAGACAACCTCTTTAAAAAGAAATAAAAAAGGAAAAAATAACTGATAAAACTTACTGTTAGAAACCCGTACGGTCCGCTTGCGTCCAACTCGGTCAAGGCCAATTGGTGTACTCTGTGAGAAGGCGAAGGGGCGCAAGCGAGCAGAGACAGCCTTGTATGGAGGCACTTTGTGTGATGGCACGGGAGGACGAGGGATCGGCTACAAATGGGACAGACATCAAAATATATCCAGTTAGTAGAAACATTAAGCAAAAACCACAAACCCCATCCAAATCCCCACAACACTCAACGGCACCCAATCCTTAAAGCAGATTTTGGGGCATAAAACTGAGTGAAATGTTAATTTTTGTTTCACAACTGTATTTACTCCCTACCCTCCCCACTCCCAAAAAAAATGTGGCTTTTTGGATTTTTACACCAGGTCCTGCAGGTCCACCAACTTTTGGAAAAGTAACCTGAGCTTAGTCAGGAGGGGAAACAAAAAATTCATCAGAATTTAGGCCAAAAGGGTGTTGTAAATTACTGCAGAAATATACTTCAATCATTGGTTGACAAACATTTCCTACTATGGATGAAGATGCACCAGATTCATTAAGAGAGCACTCTGCATCCAAAGTGGATTGGGGGCTTTATGTTCTGTGAAACTTGAATTCTGTCTTTGGCCCTGTACACGACAATGGTAGCAAATTCACTTGTTGTAATGGTGCCAGTAAAGCCGACGTGTTATGCTGGGTTCACATATCCTGTAGTCTTCTGTTATCACGGCTGCGTTAGAGATCAGTTTGCAAAAAAGTTGTGCGGAGTGCAAACACAACTTTTTTGTCTGTTAAATAACGGAAGTCGCCCACATCAGTTTTTAACATGCCGTATTTTTCGGATTATAAGACACACTTTTCTTCCCAAAAATTTGGACGGAAAATCAGGCATGTGTCTTACAATCCGAATGTTGCTTACTGGGGGAGTTGAGGAAAATGGGTAGCAGAAACAATGCCGCGAGCACTGTGCTGGGGCAAAGGGGGTTGTGCTGGGGTTAAGGGCGCTTTGCTGGGCTGAGGACGCTGTGCTGGAGCTGCGGGCAATGTGCTGGGGCTGCAGGCCGAGGGCGCTGTGCTGGGGTTGCGGGCGCCATTCTGAAAATGTTGGCAATGCGGACTTCAAAATATTGGTGCCTGGAGTCGGCGCATGCAGAAATGGATCTTTTGACTCAAGATCTCAACTGCGCACGCGCCATCTCTGGGCGCCAGTTTCATTAAGTCCACTGCAGGGAGAGCAATGGGTTGGAGACGGCGCGTGCGCAGATGAGATCTTGAGCAGAGACTCCATTATTTGAAATCCGCATTGCTGACATTTTTAGGATAGCGCCCATAGCCCCAGCACTGCACAGTGCCCTCGGTCTGCAGCCCCAGCGCAGCTCCAGTATAGCGCCCGCAGCTCTAGCATAGCGCCCACAGCTCCAGCACAGCGCCCGCAGCATCACCCTATTCCACCACCGCCCCTGCCTCCTGTGACCCCGTTCCTCCACCGCTGCCGCCCACTCCTGGTAAGACACCACTGGACTGTAAGACGGACTCCTTTTTTTTCCCCCTAAATTTGGGGTGCGTCTTATAATCCGGTGCGTCTGATAAACCAAAAATTACGGTATTTAATCTATGGACAATGGATCCATTTGGATTGCAATTTATTGTCCATTTGTAACGGATCAGTTAAGAAACAAGGGATCTGTGACAAATGCAAGCACAATAGATAGCTAAATAGCAATTCGTTAACGGATCCGTTGTCCATAGACTCCCATTAAAAAAAAACCAGATCCGTCAGAAATCAGATTTCCCAACGGATCTGTTTTAACGGATGACTAGAGGACAAGTGAACTCAGCCTTAAACTCTGATAACTCTGGTAAGTCATTGCTTCATTGGCGCAAAGGCCGACCGAGGACCAAGAGAACCATCGGTGCGGGTACAGTGGCTATAAGTTTTCTTGTCATTGCAGCCATAATGAGTTTATTAAACCAGTTTCATTACAATTCAAAAACCTTTATAAGGTCTTGGCATATCACAATAGCAGGAGAGGAGTGTTCTGATCTTGTAGCAGAAAGTGACCTGTGCTGTCTTCAGGTTTCTAAGGACAGGGTTACCTGTGACATATTGTCGTGTCATTGGTGGAAGAAGAGAAAGAAGATGGCGGTGTACTTAGGGGACGCTGCACAAACTTACAGCTAATAAAATTCACACAAAAATATCAATTAAAAAACAAAGACACAGTATAGTATTGGTTATTCAAATGCAAAAGATGACATGCAGTTATAGGAAACAGAAGATTGTCGGATCATGTCAGTGACACAAATCTCTAGATAGAGTTACATATTGAGCCATCAGTTCACCACGAGTGCGCCAGAAATACGTCCATATCAGGGAACTACACTCATGGCAATTAAGTATTATACTCCTTTCACCCGGACTGGTCCCAGTATACTGAATGTGTGAGTCCCAGTAGAGTACACCCAGCAGGGGCAAGCACATGTGGCTGTTATGGGGGCCCAGGTGGACTCCGTACCCGATTATATTGTTAGGTGAGAACCTGTGATGGGACCCTCTTCTATACTTCAGCAAATAAGGTGCCGGAGATTAGACCAAGTATCACGGATGGAACGTTGGGTCCTTACTTTTTAGGAGGGTCCCTATATACATTTTGTTGCTATGTGGCTCCCTCACCTCTTACTAATGGAGCAACGAGACCATGCGGCAATAAATCTATGCTGCCCGTCCACAGACACGGGATGGTATTACAGCCTGCGCTTAGTGTTGATTGCTATAAGCAGTGACCTACATTCTGCGGCTGGACTGTCATTTTAAGGCAATATTCACACAACTATTGTTTTCGATATGAGTGCTGTCCTTGGAAAAAACTGACAAAACACGGACAGAACTAGGACCAATGTCAATCAGTTGGGCAGTTCGGATGACAGGGAGCGGCTGTTCTTGTAACCCAATCTGGAACATTACTTCACCTCCCCGTCCACCAAGATAATTGGCTATACTGTATATGAATATGAACCGACCTTTCAAATTCGCAAAACAAGGCTGAGGGTCTGCATTTTTAATTTCACGCCATTTTAACTTTATTTCCTTCCTATAGAAGTGACATTCAAAATTTTCCGTGTAATCAATTCTGCCGTGAAAAACAACAAGCTTTGCGGACACAGGAAAAAGTATCTGTGCATGTGTGTATGTATATTTATATATTTTTGGAGGTATTTAGAATATTAGAATGGCCATTGTAATACTAGCCCAGCGCCACTTCACGCCACCCTCCATTGCTGGGTCCTACTCTAAACTACATCTTTCTGGGCTTCATAGTAAAAACCTACAAGATCAGCTGGTGACCACCGCCTCGTCTACTATAGAATAGGTGAGCATGATGCTCATTGCTCAAATGATCCATAACAGATTTTTGGAAAGTGGTTCTCTGGAGAACATAAATAAGCAAGAGCTGTCTCCACATTTCAGTAGGGACAGTATAATTGAAGGGTTTCGTCAATTGGGGGTTTGTTCCAATGGGCCATCTATGGGTTCTGTCACAATATGGATGTGGTGGTTCTATGGGTTTCCTGGAGGGTATGTTTACACGGGGCCATTTATGGCCTACCAAAGATAATAAAGAAAGAAAGGAAGATTATTTCAAGAATACACTTAAACTACCAATATATTGTTAATGAAGCCCTCCCAAGGACATTTTTAATCCCTCAACTCGTCTCAATACGTCTCTTGTATTGTGTGTGTAAGTGCACTAAAATCCTCACCAATCGCCATCTTCCCGTTTCCAACTCTACTCCGATCCGCTTTTCACTCACATGGCTCAATTTAGGGTCTGTGCGTGAACCAGAAGTTGCTTTTTCAATGTAAGTCTATGAAGCCTCGGTCTGACCCACCATAGACTTAAAAGGGGTATTCCCATTGCCAAGATCCTATTCCAATATGTAGTAGGTGTAATAATTAATTATTATTATAATAATAATATTAGCAAATACCTCCAATTAGAAATGTAGTATAGTTCTCCTGATTCACTATGTCACTTACTTTATTTTCAGGGCATTGCAGGACTATAGGTATCCATGGTTATTACCACTAACAATAAATTAACTGACTATACGCGTGGTTGTAACCATGGATACCGAAGGTCCTGCAATGCCCTGAATATGAGGTAAGTGACATAGTGAATTTAAAGAACTATACTACATTTCTAATTGGAGATATTTCCTGATATTATTGTTACACTGGGATAGGATCTTGGATGTAGGAATAACTATTTAAGGCCCCCAAACACATTAATCTCTGATATTGAGAAGTTCAGCCAACAGTCTAATGTATATGGAGGCGCTTGCCGACTGAATAGCTCTAGGAAAAAGTCAGCGGCTTTCTCATAGAGAACATATGGGCACTTTGCGGTCTATGGGAGGGTCAGCTGAGATGATTATCAGCCAAAAGATTGGTGGAATATTCATTCCACCGACAGCCATCTAAGGCCACGTTCACACGTTGAGTATTTGGTGAGTTTTATTACTTCAGTATTAAGGGTGCCTTCACACTTTAGCGATGCAGCAGCGATCCGACCAACGATCTGACCTGGTCAGGATCGCTGCTGCATCGCTACATGGTCGCTGGTGAGCTGTCAAACAGGCAGATCTCACCAGCGACCAGTGAACAGCCCCCAGCCAGCAGCGACGTGCAAGCGACGCTGCGCTTGCACGGAGCCGCCGTCTGGAAGCTGCGGACACTGGTAACTAAGGTAAACATCGGGTATGGTTACCCGATGTTTACATTAGTTACCAGCGCACACCGCTTAGCTGTGTGTGCAGGGAGCAGGGAGCCGCGCACACTGAGCGCTGGCTCCTTGCTCTCCTAGCTACAGTACACATCGGGTTAATTAACCCGATGTGTAATGCAGCTACATGTGCAGAGAGCAGGGAGCCGCGCACACTGCTTAGCGCTGGCTCCTTGCTCTCCTAGCTACAGTACACATCGGTTAATTAACCCGATGTGTACAGCAGCTACATGTGCAGAGAGCCGGAGCCGGCAGCACAGGCAGCGTGAGAGCTGCAGAGGCTGGTAACTAAGGTAAATATCGGGTAACCACCTTGGTTACCCGATGTTTATCTTAGTTACCAGCCTCCGCAGCTGTCAGACGCCGGCTCCTGCTCCCTGCTCGCTTCATTTGTCGCTCTCTCGCTGTCACACACAGCGATCTGTGTGTCACAGCGGGAGAGCGTCTTTGAAGAAAATGAACCAGGGCTGTGTGTAACGAGCAGCGATCTCCCAGCAGGGGCCAGATCGCTGCTCAGTGTCACACACAGCGAGATCGCTAATGAGGTCACTGCTGCGTCACAAAAAGCGTGACTCAGCAGCGATCTCGGCAGTGAGCTCGCTGTGTGTGAAGCACCCCTAAGACCACGTGTCCACATTGAGTATTTGGTGAGGTTTTTATCTCAGTATTTGTAGCCAAAACCTGGAGAGGAACAATCAGAGGAAAAGTATAATAGAAACACGAGCACCACTTCTGTATTTATCACCACCTCCTGGTTGTGGGTGACAAATACTGAGGTAAAAAACTTACAAAATACTCAATGTCTATGTGGCCTAATGTGTATGGGCAGCTTTACATTGTGAAAGCACTCCCGGCTGACAAAGAGCCCGGTGTGAGCCGCAAAGTCGGAATTTCAATGATGTATCAAGAAGAGGAGCGGAGCTACGCTGGAAACGCGGTGTAAGACGGCGATCGATGAGTATTTTATTGCACTGGCACTACACAAGTCTTTTATTTAGACCGGTTTAGTGAATTAAAAAAAATCTTGGGAGTACTTCTTTAAAAGCGATTGTCCACTATCTTGACATTGATGGCCAAACCTAGGATATCAATGTTTATTTGGCCGGGGTCGGACACCCTGCAAACTCCCGCAGATTAGCTGATATCAGTCCCGGCGGCCGTAGCAGGCAGCCGGAAATACTCAGTTCAGGTACTGTTCTGTGATCGGATACCGGCCACAGCCGGGTACTGCATATTCGCCTCCCATTCTAATTAATAGGAGGCGAATGAGAAGTACCTGGCCACGGCCGCTATTAGAAGACCGCGATGTCAGAAATGAGCATTTCTGGCTGCCTGCTGCCGAGAACAGCTGATCGGCGGTGGTGCGGGGTGTCAGACACAGGCCGATCAAACATTGATGAGTTATGATAAGTATAGGCCATCAATGGAAAAGTAGTGGACAACCCCTTTAAACAATATTGCTTTTTAACATACCAGTTTTAAGCAGTAAACAGGTGAAATAAGGCCACAGTTACTGAATGTGATTAAATGATTAGAGCACAAATCTTATAATAAATGATTAATGTTCATTCTCAACAGCCCCAATCAACAACACCGTGCTATATATTTTATTGATGTTTGAGTACAATTAGTAAGGAAATCAAGAAACTGGAGTTAGTCCAAGAGCATGCATTCTGAAGGAAAGAAATTATGAGAAGATGAATGTTAGGGCACCATTCAAGAGAAGATTCAGAAGGTCTTTCATTTCGCAGAGAGGTCATGCTCCGAGGCTTACTTTTTGAAGCATGTCTCCATTCTCTTCATCCTCGCTCGTTGCATAAAGGTTTACACCTCCTATTACAGAAATGGGCCTTCTTTTATAGTTCCCTTGGAACTCCATGCCAGATTTGCGAACACTTGTTTCCTCACTAACGGACTGTGAAGTAAATGTGCAGTTCCCACCATCAGCATTTTGGCAATCCATAGGAACAGAGTCTTCTGGGATAGAGAAACTGCGAATGGCCATCTGACCATAATCCGAAAGGGGTCTTGGCCTACACCGGCTTTTTCCCGTGCCCCATTTCTGAGATGAAACTTTTTGAGATTCTGCTTTTTCCTCATCTTGAGATGGCGATTTGGTCCAGGAATCTTCTGTCGTGACCTTTTTTAAAATGTGAACAATGCAAGTGAGGTAACCGGGTGAATGTTAGTCCAATTAACAAAACTTCCAATAAAAAGAAAAGGATGAAAATGACAATGACTTGTGTCTGCACATGTACGGCTCACTAATATTGTGCTGGTCACTTGGGACAGTTCTAATTGAGCACAACAAACGTAAATCTACATTAACCAACAACAACTAAAAATTATCGTTAGAGAAAAAAACATACTGAGCAGATATAAAATTGTCAGATATCACTTGGTTAGTACCATAGATGAACTAATAACAATAAAGACACCGATAGACTTTAGTTCGGCCGATCATTTGGGTGATAGCCATCTCCCAATACACAGGAGCACCCTGTTAAGCCGAATGCTTCTGTGTTCTCAACGAGGCAGCTGCCGCTAGACTTCACTGGGCGCGACATATCTCCGAACTAAAAAAACACAATAAAAAATGCCGGAGTTTTCCTGAAGCGTCTTAGGCTTGGAAAGTTTGGTGATTTGTATATTTCTAACATGCTGTATATAAGAGCCCATGTCACTGTGTAGAACGTAAAAATCACTTTAGAATACTCACCTAAAGGGCGAGGCGTTGCAGACTGGTCAGATGGGTGTCTCCATTCTCCGGTATCGGCGCCATCTTTGTCCTCTTTTTTTCTGAAGCCTGGGTACATGATGCGTCCTACGTCATCCATGCTAGCGAGCGTTGATGTCCTGCACAGGCACACTTTAATCTGCCCTGAGCAGGGAAGAGTAACGTATTGTAGTGCAATTGCGCAGGACCTCAATGCCAGCTAGTGTGGGTGAAGTAGGACGCGTTATGCACTCATGCTTCAGAAGAAGGAGGACAAAGATGGCCGAAAGAGAAGGCGCCAGACCCGTAGAACTGAGACACCCATCCGACCAGTCTGCACCGCACCGCTTTTTAGGTATTATAAAGTTCTTTTTATGTTCTATACAGCAGCCTGGGCTCTTATATACAGCATACTAGAATGCTGTATATAAGAGCTCTCTGGTGGTTGCCGCAGCTTATAGGCCCCAAATCTGGTGACAGGTTCCCTTTAATGAGCATAATTTTCCAAATAACAGCAGATATCAGGGGAAATGAGGGATATGCTCTCCTGCCTCCCTTTCTATTCCCTGCCCGCTGTATGACTGATAGGTCTCATTCAGTGCCCAGCTTCCCATAGAACAGTGTACCCCTACTTCAGCTCTCACAAGCCACCAACAGATCATGTTTTCAGGCTCTCTTTAGCATTGCACAGTAGGTGAGTAAATTATCACCTATGAAATACAGTAATCAGGAAATCCTGAGAACATGCACTGTTGGTGGACCTTAAGGACTGCAGTTGGGAAGCATTGCCATAGAGAGATCTTTCAACGACACCATCATTGCCTGGGGTAAAATTGATTTCTACAGGCAAGGTATGGATTTATTCAGCATTACAGTACAGTTTCATACCGGTTAGCACGTCAAAAAAAATGATCTTTTACTTTGCCCAATAGATCACCATTTTCACCATTGTTTCATCCTGTGTAAGCAGGACCTGTGCTGCCGAGAACAATGGCAGCCTATGCTCACTGAACGATCTACTGATCAAGATCTATCAATTCATGCCGTTTTTATGGTGAAGGGCGGTCACACCAAAGATTGATTGGATTTACGTTTTTATTTTGTTCGCTGACTTTGCAGTTTGCTATTTGATAACAATATACTATTAACACATCTAGGTTTTAAAACATTTTTACTTTGGAGCATTTTTTCCCACACCAGTCTAAAACATTTACAAAGTGCTATGGCTTCAGAGTCCTTATAGACCGGCGTTTTTATAAGGTGAACTACAGATTTACTTAAAGGGGTGGTCTGCCTTCGGACACAGGCGCAATCAACAGGAAGTTAGCAGGAGCTTCCTGTTGATTAACTCATTTTTCCATAGGCGGGGAGAAAGAAGCCGGCGATGATTGGTCGGGGGGCTTGATTGAAGTCACAACCCATTGTGAGCTCAGACCCCACAAGCCTGGACACAGCTGGAACGGCGCCAGTCGCAGAGGTGAGTATAAGCTTTTCCTAGTAGTGGAACACCCCTTTTTGGCTGGTTTCACATCTTTGTTATTTTGCCAGAAGCCGGATCCGGCACAAATGCAGTACAGTTACATTAATTTACAATGGAAGCGCTGCACCATGCGGACACATGCGGTTGTGTATGAAGCATATATCTGCGTGGTGTCACGCTTCCATTGTAAATGAATATAACTGTACTGCATTTGTTCCGTATCCGGCTTCCGGTAAAATACCGGAGATGTGAAACCAGCCTAAGCCCACCTCGCCTAATTCATTAACAGGCACAGAACTGTTAATAAATGAGGCACCTCACACAATACCCCCTTACCAAGACTGGCCTGACAAACTGGAGTAAGAAGACTGGAGTGGATTGGTTGTGTAAGAAATGTCACAGCTCAGCACCAATTTGATGAGTGGGAGTCGTCACATGCCATCCTGCACCAGCTTTGCCCTCTATGTCAGGGGTGGGCGAAAATGGTGTAAAAATAAGAAAAAAAAGTCGCAAAAATGTTATACAGCCCCACGTTGCGCAATGATGTTAAAACTTTTCAAAACCTTTTACGACAATTTTACAGTGTAAAAGCCTTGATGAATTAGTGCTTATAAATTTACTAGAAGGTGGCCCGATTCTACGCATCGGGTATTCTAGAATTTACGTATTGTGTAGTTCATGTATGATTTTTGTTTATATATATATATATATATATATATATATATATATATATATATATATATATATATATATATATATATATATATATATATAGAGAGAGAGAGATGTTGTTGTCTGTAGTTACCAAGTGTTTGTGTAGGCGCTGTACATGTTCTGGGTGTTGTCTGGGTGTGACGGGGGTGAGAGCGGTGTTGTATGTGTGTTGCGTGTGTTGCGTTGTTTGTGGAGCGCTGTGTGTCTGTAGCGTTGTGTGTGTGTTGCGCGGTTTGTGTGTGTGGTGTGTTTTGGGGGGAGGTATGTTTTGAGCAATGTGTGTGTTGTGCGGTATGTGCGCATATTTGTGTGTGCCGCGGTGTTTGTGTGTTGGGTGTTGTGTGTGTGCAGCGTTGTCTGTGTGTGTGGGTGGGTGTCTGTGTAGGGCAGTTGTTTGTGGTTCCCAGTGTGTGTGTGTGGTGTGTTGTGCAGTGCGCGCGTGTGTGTGTGTGTGTGTGTGTGTGTGTGTGCGCATCAGCCTCTCTTCTCTCAGCCTACCTCTCCCAGCCTCCCTCCTCCCAGCCTCCCTCAGCATCAGCCTCCCTCTCCCAGCCTCCCCAGCATCAGCCTCCGCCAGCATCAGCCTCTCTCCTTCCAGCCTCCTCCAGCATCAGCCTCCCTCTCCCAGCCTTCCCCAGGATCAGCCTCTCTCCTCCCAGCCTCCGTCCTCCCAGCCTTCCCCAGCATCAGCTTTCCCCTCCCAGCCTCCCTCAGCATCAGCCTTCCCCAGCATCAGCCTCTCTCCTCCCAGCCTCAGCCTCTCTCCTTCCAGCCTCCCCCAGCATCAGCCTCTCTCCTTCCAGCTTCCCTCAGCATCAGCCTCCCCTTCCCAGCCTTCCCCAGGATCAGCCTCTCTCCTCCCAGCCTCCTTCCGCCCAGCCTCCCTCAGCATCAGCCTTCCCCTCCCAGTCTCCCCCAGCATCAGCCTCCCCAAGCATCAGCCTCCACCAGCATTAGCCTCTCTCCTTCCAGCCTCCCCCAGCTTCAGCCTCCCCATGCATCAGCCTCCACCAGCATCAGCCTCTCTCCTTCCAGCCTCTCTCCTTCCAGCCTCCCCCAGCATCAGCCTCCCCCAGGATCAGCCTCTCTCCTCCCAGCCTCCCTCTCCCAGCCTCCCTCAGCATCAGCCTTCCGCTCCCAGCCTCCCCAAGCATCAGCCTCCACCAGCATCAGCTTCCCTCGTCCCAGCCTCCCCCTCCCAGCCTCCCCCAGCATCAGCCTCTCTCCTCCCAGCCTTCCCCATGATCAGCCTCTCTGCTCCCAGCCTCCTCCAGCACGCCGTGCTCCTCTGCCGACACTCACACACCCGATCGCATCCACTCACACACACCCGATCGCATCCACTCACACACACCCGATCGCATCCACTCACACACACCCGATCGCATCCACTCACACACACCCGATCGCATCCACTCACACACACCCGATCGCATACACTCACACACACCCGATCGCATACACTCACACACACAGACACTGACGATATCGCACATACGCGCTTATACTCACAACATCCGGGGATATCACATGCTTCTGGCCATGTGATCCTCCGGCAGGTCCTGGAAGATCACAACAGCACAGTATCGAGGCCGAGAAGCAAGCGATATCCCAGGATGTTGTGAGTATGTGGATGCGATGTGATGTGTGTGTGTGAGTGAGTGTGATCTGATTTGTGTGTGTGTATGTGTGTGCTGTTATGTGTGTGTGCTGTTATGTGTCTGTATTTTCCGGCGCTGCAGGACCTTGATGTGTGGATGCGATGTGATGTGTGTGTGAGAGTGAGTGTGAGCCGGTGTACACTGGTAACTATGATACACATCGGGTAACTAAGGGACCTTAGTTACCCGATGTGTATAATGGTTACCAGCTTTCACGGCCTCCGTGAAGATCCCAGCATCGCAAGGTTATGTCTGGCGCTGCTGGGATCCTGACGGAGCCGGTGTAGAAGCAAGAGATATCCCAGCATGTTGTGATGTGTGAGGTGTGTGTGAGAGTGAGTGTGAGAGTGAGTGTGATCTGATGTGTGTGTGTGTACTCACCTGGGAATCGGGGCTCCGTGTCAGTTGGGCCAGAGCGAGCGTGCATTGCGTGAGGGGGCGGGGCCTGCAGAGAGCCAGGGCGAGAGGCCAATCCGTGTGGGGGGGCGGGGCCATGGCGAGCCCAGCGGCCAATCAGCTTTGTGTCACCGTAAGGACACAATTTCGGAGCATGACAGACAGACAGACAGACAGATACAGACAGACAGACAGAATAAGGCAATTATATATATAGATAGTAGATCTAGCCAATGGTATATTCTAGGTAAATAATATCTTTGGTTATACCACATAGTCTGGGTGATTTTATCTTTATATGTATGGTCCATAGCTATTTATTACCAGGTTCTCCTTTTCTTTGATGTCTCTTCCCACTGTTCTCATACAATCATAGAATGGTAGAGTTGGAAGGAACCTCAAGGGCCATCGGGTCCAACCCCCTGCGAGTGCAGGCTTTCCTAAATCATCCCAGCTATATGTTTATCCAGTTTGCGCTTGAAGATTTCCATTGATGGAGACCTCACCACCTCCTTCGGTTGCCTGTTCCACTCCCCGATTAGCCTCACTGTCGGAAAGTTTTTCCTAATGTCTAATCTGAATCTCCTTCCTTTTAGTTTCATCCCATTACTTCTTGTACTTCCTTGTGCTAATGACAATAGGGTGGTTCCCTTTGCACTGTGACTACCTTTCAGATATTTGTTGACCGCTATTAAGTCTCCTCTCAGCCTTCTCTTTTTCAAACTAAACATCCCTAGTTCTTTTAGTCGTTCTTCATATGACATGGTTTGCAGACCTTCTCGCCTCTCATTTCGGTGTTACTCTGTTTTTAAATTTATTTTTGTCAATTCATTTTTGTAAGATATATAACAAAAGTTTATATTTTATATACAAATCCTTCTTGGTTGTTATCTTACTTTTTGTATATAGTAATTTTGTCTTTTGGTGTCAGTAACTATTCACTTCTCCATGTAACAAATATACCACACTGGTTTATTAGTTTTTTAAGTAATTAGTTTATATCCCAGCCTCATCTCTCCAGAAATCTTTGTGTGCTTATCTTAAAGACGTTTTGCGTGTTGAAGTTATAATCTATGCTGTGTGGATAGGTGAGAAATTCTGGCTACAGAATATACTTAATTATTGTTCTTTTCTATCTAATGTGTTTCACTATCACCCAACATCATTAAATGTGGTTGAAGCTACTGATTCTTGGGGAATCTCTGCCGTACAAATCTTCCAAGAAAATAACCTTTTATTTCTTCTTTACAAAGAACTGCTAACCATTGCAGAACACACATTTCCCACTAATCTAACCAACATAAAAGCTAAGTTCCGATTTCACAAGCGCAAGTCACATCACACCCGGACCTGGTACCGGAGAGGGATCAAAGATCAGGACCAAGAATTAGAAATGTGAGTAGGACCAAGGCTGAACGTGTGTGGCAGAGAATCAAATGGAACATGTTATATGGGATCCAGTTTTGGGCTCCACATTTTAAAAAGGATATTCAGAAGTTAGAGTCAATTCATAGGCGGCTAACTAGATTACTACAAGGAATGGAGGCTTCCCATATGATGAGAGGTTGGAAAAGTTAGATATGTTTAGCTTAGAAAAAAAGACATCTCAGAGGAGATCTCATTTATATGTATAAATACATGTGTGGTCAATATAAAGGACTGGCACATGACTTATTCCTTCCAAAGACAATACTAAGGACCAGGGGGCACTCACTGCGAGTGGAAGAAAAGCGATTCGGACAGCTAAATAGGAAAGGGTTCTTTACAGTTAGAGCAGTCAGACTGTGGACTGCCCTACTACAAGAGGTAGTGAGTCGCCCACCGCAGCGCTGCAGCGGTCACCTGCGGGACACTGCGGGGACTTCTTTGTAGGGACCCTTCTGGCAACAGGTATGTCAGGTTTAGTTTCATAGGAGTCGTGACGCCACTCTCGGTTTTGCGGTCAGGGCGAGGGGTGACCGCCACGCAGTTTAACGAGTGTCTGGGGCTGATGGTACTTGCAGTTAGATGGTATGGCCTCCCGAGAGTGAGGCTGGCCCCAGGGGCTCGGGTGTATGTGTGTGGAACAACAGGTCGCAGAAGAACTCAGTCTCAGTCATAAATGTCTTTCAACTGTTTACTATCTGGTGGTAGAGTGAGGCAACCCGGGCGATGCTGCAATGAACCAGAGAGAACAAGGTATCGTTCAGGCTGGTGTAGGGGTGACTGCTGACTCGCCCTCCTAGCACTTCTTGTTTCGGACAACCCCTGACTTAAAGTAGCGTGGGATTCATCCAGGGAAGTCGCAGCTGCCTTTTCTCCCCATTCTGACCCGTTTGCTGGCAGCGTGGACCAAAGAAAAGATAGCTCCAGGCTCGATCCTCCTTATGGGCCCCCTCGTTGCTGCTGATGCTCAGGCTCTGTGATGGTTGGTGTGGAACCTCTAGTCCCTCCACCTGCAGGATTTAGCAGACCACTAAATGGATGTCTGGCTCTAGGGACCTGTACCCCGTGCGTGCATCACTACCAGGAGTCCTCGTACTCTACTCCTTACTGCTCTCTCTCTTCGGGTGTCTTTCAGACTGACTTGGTGGTAATGTACTCCCCCGCCAGCAGCCACTACACGTGAAGGGTCTGACTAGTGTTCCCGCTCTTCGGCGTCTGCACTTCAGACTCGGCTGCTCCACTCCTACTCCTTTGACTGCCACTGCAACAACCCTTTTCCAGCTTCACTACAGCACCACTAGCTGAGATGTGAAGGCCATGCCCCCTCCTGGGTCTGCCCAGGGGTCCCCTCTAATGTGTGTATGAGACCTGGTTAAAGTGTGCCTGTGCGTACACACCATACTCAGCCTTTGGGATTACCTGTTCGTACTCACCCAGCATGGGTGCAGTACCCAGTGGTGCCTGACCAGGTCAGGGGCGACACAGTAGTAATGGGCAGATACTATAACGGCTGTTAAAAAAGGGCGGAATGATTTCCTCACTACACACAACATTGTCTGTTATGAATTACTTAATTGGGAGGAGGAAGGTTGAAATAGATGGAATTAGTTTTTTTTTCAACCTATGCAAGTAATGGTTCTTTTAAACTAATTCTAAGATTGCTAAAAAAAAAAAAAAAAAAAAAAGTTCAGCTTCACAGATCCGACTTTCTCGGATGAGTGCACACCGGTCACAGGTATCCTCACTCGAACTCAACAGCCTCATAAGAAAATACAGGGTTCGGATCAGGATTGTGAAATTCGGAGAAGTGAAATCAGCCAACGGCGAAGAGCAGCTTGTGCGGAGCGTCGGGCATATACGCTTAGAAGGTTTGCATGCATCAGTGGCCACATTCAGTATGGATACCAAGGAATCTGACCACCGTAGGGACTCCCTCTTAAAAAAATACATATCACATATGGTAGTGTGTGTCTATGTAGTCCTCTGTATTGGAAAGAGTTTAAAAAAAAAAAAAAAAAAAAAAAAAAAAGACACCATTGGTCTCTGTCCAGTGAATTGGAGTTTATGGCAATGTTGCAGTATATGTCAGGAAATTATTATTAAAGGGGTTGTCCACTACTAGGACAATCCCTTCTGATACCATGTTTCCCCAAAGTAAAATAATAAAGCTTATACTCACCTCCTGTGGCCTAAAACACACTTCCGCATAAAAAACGTACGTGTGACACGGTCCGTTTTTCGGGTCAGTGTTCCATTTTTTATGGGCGTTTCTCCGGTACGTATGACATCCGTGTGATGGCGTATGCTAGCCGTGTGTGCTTGTGGAATGGCTGTGTATGCGTACGTGTAATGTCCATGTGTAATGTCCATGTGTAATGTCCATGTGAAATGTCCATGTGAAATGTCCATGTGAAATGTTCCATGTGTGATGCACAATGTCGTTGATACATGCCGGCTGACAGCAGACAGAGTTGCGCGATGAGAATGAACTCGGGTGAACTTCACCCGACTTCATTGTCATACCGCGGCTCTGTCTGTGTCGCGTACTGATTAGCGGTCACCCATGAAGGACTCACCGGTGACCGCTAATCCCCTGAGTGACTGAAGTCAGCAGCGCGATTTGCGCTGCCGTCACTCAGGCTACCCACAGCCAGCTGGAGTCCTCACCCCGAGACCACAACTCACCTGTGACTTAATCGCTGTCACTCGGGCGACTCGCTGTCACAGGTGGAGGATCCAGCGGTGGCCAAGAGTAACCTCAGTGACAGCACAGCTGATCGCGCGGCTCACCTCAATTGCTGCGTGGAGCTGTCAGGAGCGGCGGTGTTCTTCTGCAGCTCCTCTCACTTTCATGTAGCAGAGCTGGAAGTGACGCGGGACCTCCGTGGATTACGCCGGACATGGATGGGTTTTTGGGGCTTAATAAATTGGTGAACGAGGGTATTTGTTATTGTTTTTTTATTGCAAATAAAGGATTTTTCATTGTGTATTTATTAACTTTAAATTACAGGTTAATCATTAGGGGTGTCTCATAGATGCCTGCAATGATTAATCTAGGACTTAGTGGCAGCTACGGGTTGCTGCCATTAACTCCCTATAACCCAGATTGCCAACGCACCAGGGCAAATCGGGAAGAGCCGGGTAGAGTTCCAGAACTATCACATCTAATGGATGCGGCAATTCTGGGCGGCTGCTGGCTGATATTTTAGGCTGCGGAGCTCGACATAACGTGGAGCTCCCCATCCTGAGAATACCAGCCTTCAGCCATATGGCTTTACCCTGGCTGGTATCAAAATTGGGGGGGACCGCACGTCGTTTTTTTTTTAATTTATTTATTTATTTTACTGTACAGTATAGACCCGGCCACCGGCGGCTGCGATTGGTTGCAGTGAGACAGCTGTCACTCAGCGTGTGGGCGTGTCTAACTGCAACCAATTATAGGCGCCTGTGGGCGGGGGAAGCATGGAATACGAGATTGATTAATGAGCGGCCAGCTTTTTCAAATTAATTGAAGCCGCGTATCTTTGGAACAGCTGTTCTTCGCCGCGCTGATGATCAGGGAACGGTGAGTATGCAACAGGGGAATATACAGACCGAGCGCAAAAGGGATGATGACTGAGAACAGCAGAAAAAAAAGTAAGTAGACTGACATTTAACAAAAAAACAAACCCGACATCGTTCGTTTAAAAACGCACAAGGATGGTACGTGCTGAACACGGACATGCTACGTGTGCCGTCCGTGCAGGCACGGACCCATTGACTTTAGCGAGTCCATGCCTGCGTGGTGACCGCCAAAAACGGACATGTCGGCCGTGTTGGAAAACGCACACATGTACTAACCACACAGACACACACTCCGTGTGATTTTATGTGTGTGTGCCATCTACCATAGGGCAACATTGGTCAACGAGTCTCCGTGTCTCCGGTACGTGCAAAAAGGTACCAAACACGTACCGGAGGCACGGATGTGTGTTGCAGGCCTGTAGCAGTGTCCTTCCAGCGGTGCCGCGGCCCATGCGATTTCACTCAAGCCCTATGTAGAATCAGTGCCGCCTTCTGTTTTCCCACCTTCGGACCAAACAACTAATCAACGGGAAGCGAGTGCAGCCGCAGTGCTCACTTCCTGTTAATTTGTTTGGGCCGAAGGCGGGGAGAAGAAAGCCGTCACTTATTGCACACGGGTTCGCATAATGTTACGTGAGCCCCAGCACAGCTGGAACAGCACTGGGATGAGAGGTGAGTACAGGCTTTATTATTTTCCCTGGGGGAAACATGTGGAGTGAGAAGGCATTGTCCTAGTAGTGGACAACCCTTTAAGTATACAGAAAGCTAAGTGCACAGATACAGACAATATTCTATGTGTACAGAACGATACACAGCTGATAACATGGGATCCAGCAATCACATTAGGTGACGTCACAGCTGATTCTGCTCCCACTCCCCTAAAAATTACCTTTTCCCACACTCATTAGATGCTTCTGTACAAAAGATAGGCTCACAGTCTTTTGTGGAAAATGTTCATGTGGATTTCCTTAAACAGGAAGTTAAAGGGGTTCTCCACTACTAGGACAACGCCTTCTGATTCTACATGCTTCCCCTAGCTAAAATAAAGCCTATATTAACCTCTTCTGCCAGCGATGTTTCAGCAGTGCCGCGGCTAAAGTTCCTGGGGTTCATGTGACATTGTGATGTCACACAAGTCCCTTGTCCAATCAGTGCCGAATTCGGTCTGCCCGCATTTGGTCAAACGAGTTAATCAATGGGAAGTGACCACTGCGACAGATGCTCACTTCCTGCTGATTGTTCCGGTGTCTGAAGGAAGGAAGCCAGCACTGATTGGAAGTGGGGTTGCGTGACATGTGAGCCCCAGGAGCGCGAGCCGCGGAGGTGAGCATAGGCTTTTTTTCCTTTTACCTGGAGCAAATAAGTGGAATCAGAAGGGGTAAGGCTACTTTCACACATCCGGTTTGAGCAGTGCGGCTCAATCCGGCTGTGAAACCTATGCAACGGATGCGGCGAAAACACCGCATCCTTTGCATAAGTTTTTACATGCGGCCCGTCCGTTTTGCATGTGCAGTGGAAGAAACCGCATGCAGCGGTCGGATGCGTTTTTTCCGCATCGCGCCGCATCCGGCGTCCATGGGCATGCATTGAAAAATGCGCCGCAGTGGCCGGATGCGGCGCGATGCGGTTTTTTTGCCGGAGCAAAAAACGTTCCAGGCAACGTTCCATCCGGCCGCGGCATCGGCTAAATCTGCCGCATGCGGCAAAAACCGGACCGAAAGCAAGCCCATGCGGCACAATACGGCACTAATGTAAGTCAATGCAAAAAAACCCGCAACCGGCGGCAAATAAAACGGTTGCGGTTTTTCTGCAGAGCGCCGTATTGTGCCGCAGAGCAAAAACCGGATGTGTGAAAGTAGCCTAAGTGGCACTATTTGTAGCCATATCTGCTGAGGGTCCCCAACAGAGGTTTCCACTTAATTTAATTCACTATAGGGCATTTGAAAATTGTTTTTCTAAAGAAAACACCCCCTGAAAGCACAGAACAGCGGATCATAAGAGGAACAGTGCCTAATAATAGATATTTGACACTAGATCAGGTCACTAACCAACCGGACTCCCAAAACACTGGCAATTCACATTTATCAGTGAAGCATTAGTGGCGGTTTTTATACTGCTATATCCGATTAGTTATACAATATAGTATTTAACCTTTAATTTCACACCTGTCACACTAAGGCAACTCTTCTGTGAGTATCTTATTTTATCCAAGGTCGTATGTAGGCCAGACTAAATCACTCAAGTCCAAATGTTACTGGACAGAAATGAGATTTTTGCTGTAGATTTATCCAGTCTATACCAGACAATTACAGTGTAGTAATACATACCACTTAACCGTACAGAATCCTGTCACAAATGTATTATCATGCATGACTTAGGGTATTGGGGAGCAACTACATTTTTTCGAACCCTCCCCAAAATAACAAAATTGGCTACAGCAGCTTTTATTAGACCTAAAACAAAAATAATCCCCAAATTACTGGTGTTTTATCCTTGGGCTCTTAACGAGAGGTTGCACTACTTGCGCCATAACCTAATTGAGTCTACATGGGGTGGGGTGGGGGGGGGGGGTCGATAGCCTACACATGCACCATCACCTACAACACCCAACTTTGAGGACCTCACCCACCACTGCTGTTACAGAATTCCCCAAAATTGTCTAAAACAAACCATTCCGCCTCATTGTAGCTCACAATTGTATAATAATAATAATTGTACAATCTCAAAATGACCAATACTCAAACAAATATAATAACACTTAAAAGGGGAGGCAGATTGTTTCTTTCTCCAGGCTACACTTAAAATGACTGCCTTTCACAAAAGGGTCCCTCTTTTTAAAGCCCTATCGTGCCCACTTCTCTGAGGTCACAGCCCTCCCCCTTTTCCTCATCTCCTCCTACCCCTGTCAATATCGCCCCATGACTTAGGATAAAAAGCCAAACCGACATCTCAATTTGCAGACACGTGTTTTTGTGGTATCGGCAAAGCAGAAAAGAACTGGTTTGGCTGGGTAAGAGTCGGCCTCTGACAATAGGTTTATAAAAAACTTTTCATGTGAAAAACACCATTAATATGCAGATATAGGGTTACTCTCCAGGTTATTAGTGTTCTGAAAATGCCCAATGCCTATGTGGCACCCCTGAGGCTTCAGGCGCCACAGGGTAATGCACCTGACCCGAGTTGCGGTATTCATCTCTGATACGGAGGAGGTTGTCACCGGTAATCACCACCAAAACACAAACCCAACACAACACGGGAGCTCTTCCACTTGGACCGGGCTAGGGTAGGTGCTGGGGTGGCCATCATGAGGTATGGGACCTCTTGCCCACTAGTTCATGAATCTGGGAGGCGGGGCTTTCACAGGGGAAGTTAGGAGCCATCTTACACACAGTCAGTTAGCACCTGACAGCGTCAGAGTGAGGTCGGACTCAGGAACCAGCCAGAAAGAACACGAATAGTTCGGGACCCGCGGTCTAGAGCTGGAGGCTAGATCCGGCTGAAGGGGGATCCCATGGCTCGCGATGAGTGCAGAAGGCACCTGTGACCCATTCCATGGCCCAGAAGCTGGGGTGGACGGAAAAACAATCGAAAGAAGATGCACAGAAGAAAACACCGGCCTCGACCTCCAAAGTATCCAGGATCGGCTGAAGCCCATTACAGCGTAGCCCGGCACTCCAAAGGCAGCGTGCTCTCAGTTAGTAAAAGAACTCTAACTGCACCCTCTGTGCTGTCCCATCATTGCCGGCGCTCTCATCCTCGTGCCCCTACGCCATAGGCGACTACAACCAAAAACATCCTCCCTGGGTCCTAGCTCTACCTGTGGAGAGCTGAAACACTTGAGCTGTGTCACCATCTGCCTCAGAAGAGAAAGCACCCACAGAGGCGTCTCGTATTGACCGCACACCACAGGTGGAGTCACAAACAACTACCCCATCATCCCCAGCCTTTATTGACACCGCCGGGGTCACGGAACCGGGCAAGCCCACGGTGACAACCCAGAAGAACCGCGGTCTGGTGACGGGTGACCTCCGACCCTGTGGGCGCGTCAACTGCCCCAAGAGTCCTGCAGAGGGGAGGTAAACTTTTTCCTCCCGGCAGCGTTTGACTTTCTATCGTAGGAGTTTCAGTCACAGTTCAGTGTATAGTGAGCAATGGCTGTGACCGAACCCAGGCACTGACTGACAGCCAGCTCAGCATTAGAGATCAGCATTACACCTGGCTGTCAGTCAGTGTGGAGAGCACGGGTACAGCCATCGCTCAGTATGCAGTGAACTATGATTGAAACCACTCAACCAGAAATGGCCTTTGGACAAGAGCTGCACTGTTTTGTTCTCTTGACATAAAAGGTTTTTATATTTTCCATTTCCAAGACAGTAATAAGGTATTATCCCACCACTGGGACCAGCGATCCCAAGAATCTGGGCATCAGGCTCTGAAGAGGTCCATCTTGAATCGAGCGGCGATGCACACGCTCTACCCCTGTTCGATCCAGATCATTACCTTTGGAGCTGTTGGTAAAATCCAAGTTCAGTGCAGAGCCTGGGTCCCATGTTCTACTGATCGCTTTGGTTCCAGAGGTCGGATCCCCAACTCATTGGAAATAACATTTTAATACCACTGAACACAAGAAAACTATATCAAAAGTTACTGGAGCATTTGCCAAAAACGATGCCCCTGCAGGAATTATGAGAAGTGACGCCTCACAGACTTCCTGCTCTTCTTCACCCTCCCTATAATACTGGTAACACTTTGTGCTCTTCATTTCACACTTCTGTAATTTGCCCAACCCAGACTGCCAAGGTTTACTTTCACTTAGCTTTAAAAAGCTTACATAAGACAATAATCGGTCGTATGTTTGCTTTTTCTTTTTTACATGACTGTACAGTTTATGAGATTGAGGATATACGCCACATTTATGAAGGTGCTGCTCAAGAAGGCTGCCACTGATATATTAGCGAAGTGCTTGGCACTTGAGAGAGAATATATGCAGATTATGATTTTATTATAAGCAATCCAGGAATTGTATCTAACGTTTCAGCCCTATACTTGGACCTGCCTCAGATACAAATTGGCATAAGATTTATTATATATATCTATATATATTAAATATACACATACATATACATACACACATACGGTACATACGTGGCTCCCCTGAGGCTTCAGTCGCCACAGGGTACCGCAAGGAGGAGGAGGAGGTCATTGCCGCTAAACCACTACAATCCACCAAAACACAGTTAGTTGCCCTCTCACCGGGACTGGGTTAGGGTAGGGTCATTAGGACGGTCACCACAGAGTATGGGACCTCCCACCCACTAGTTCAGTAACCTGGGGGGGGGGGGAGCTACACATGGAGAGTAAAGCGACAGACACAGACAGTGACAGAGAGGAAACAAGTGAGACGTGGGAGAACACGGTCGCTGAGGGGAGAGCTGCGCCATAGCTCCTTCAGGATTGAGGGCACAGAGAACAGGGTGCGGAGCCCTAGGCTGGTGGGCACTGCAGGCCCCGCCAGCAAAATCTGCCAGGCAGAGGATTTCAAGTCTTATGGCCCAGACAAAGTGCCCACGGCAGAGCAGCATATAGAGCCAGGAGCCGTGACCAAAGGGCGGAACCAGTAACGGACTCGCACTACCTGCCATACAGGACGGGAATGGAGCCAATCCAAGGACTCAGGTTCCAGCGTAGCTTCAAGCCGCAGGCACTCACACAACACAGCACTGGGAGGCATGACTCTCAGAAATCCCCCGGTTCTGGCCTCCAAACTATCCGAGATCGGCTGGAGCCCACGACAACGGAGTCTGGCAGTCCAAAGGCGGTGACATCTCCGTGATTAAAAGAACCAGATTGCAACCTGTGTTGCTCCCTTTGTTTGCCGTCTCTGACCCTGTGCTCCGCGGCAAAGATCACTACTACTCCCAGCCTCCCTGAGCTCTGCCTGTGGAGAGCTGTACCAAACTAGTTGCACTACCATCGGCCCTCAGAGGAAACCTCTTGCAGCGGCAGCTCCAGTTATAGCTGCACACCATAGGTGGCGTCACTAATAACTACAATCCCCCATTTATTGACACCGCCAGGGTCACAGAACTGGGCCAGGCCACTGTGATACCCCTCTCCTACACCGGCCCGGTGACACCGACTGGCTGCGGATCTATTGCCCCGAACTTAAAAAGTCTCAAAGACATGGATGAGGTTGTCAAGTGCGGGTAAGGAGACCCACATACGGTCTCTGTATCACGGTCCATGGTCAGACCGTAACACATGGCTGTGTGAATGGTGCCTTAGGCAGAAAAACTGAACCCTATTGCAGACCACCAAGTTCTGTGACGTTATGTTCCATGAATAAAGTTTTTCCATAATATCAATTATCAAGGCTTAATATTGCCCCACATTTATGGTTCATTTGATAAGTCAAATGCACTTGTAAAAAAACATCTACACAAAAGCTAATTTATCAGAACGATTAATAATTGATCAAAGAAGATCGTCTGTTTAGCTCATACTCAAAGGGTAGTGTCCCACAATGCGCTGCTGCATGCGGTGGAAAAACACACACACACCTGGGTAGGGGTGAAGGGGCTCATGAGTTTGATGGTGAAACTGGCCTTTAGCCTCGGTACCAATGTAAGAGGTAGTCGGACCCCTGGTAGTGAAGGAGCTGTTTTTCCCCCCCTGAAGACGACACAGTAGTATGGTGGCAAATTGTAAATGTTGATGGTAAAATGTTACCTGTCAAACTGTTTCCCCACTAGGTGCCAGTGTAGAGCAGTGGTTCCCCTGGTAACAGTGGCAGGGAATGAAGGGGCAGGGCAGCCTAGGTGGGGAAGGAAGGGCTCTGAATGCAGAGTCCAGTGTGCAGTGAGATGTGACTGGAGAAAGGAGTCTGAGGTGCCGGGGCAGAGTGTGGAAGTGGTGCAGTGGCAGAAGAAGTGGAAGAGTCAAGACTAGTCCCAAAGCCGGTAGTGTGTACTACAGTGCAGTGCAGCTATCAGGGGGATAACAAGTGGCCCCTGCAGGCGAAGGGTAGTGCCCTGACAAAGACGTGAAGGTAAATGGAAACGCCTGTAGAAAACAAGTGAAGTAGTTCCCCCGCAAAGAAGTGGAGAGGTGAGAACTTATCCGGAGCCGGTAGTCTGTGCTAGATCTGCCCTATAGTAAATCCGGGTTCAGTGTGCAGCTACTAGGGGGTTAACGCATGTCCCCTGCAGGCTAGGGAAAGTTACCGGGGAAAGAGGAAACCGTCAGCAAGAAGTGTAAGCTGTAATCCGAAGTGACTTGATGCTGAAGGGTGTAAAGAAGAGCGGAAGTTGTGATCAATAAAATGTTTCTTAGTTCATCAGCTGCCTGTCTGTGGCTCTTTACTGGGAGTGGTGAAGAGGCCTGTGAGCCGAGAGAAAAAGGTGTTACCGAGAAGCAAATTGCCCACATGGAAGCGTCCCTGCCACCTACACTCTGCGCCACAAACAACACCTCCGTTTTAACAGTGACGGCCAGGCTGGGGGTCAGCCTGCCGCCCCCTGGGCGGGAGACCGCGACTACACCCCCTGAGGCGCCCCCTGCCCCCGTTACACCCATAGCAAACAAGCATCTTGTACATGTGGTCACGTGATCACCCGCTCGCACCAGGAATACCGGCATGTCTACAGTCATGATCTCAAATTTGTCTCAAGCATGCTCTAGAAATATGAAAGCCGAGTTCTATGTGGTTCCTATGAGCAACAAGGGTGGGTTTGCTGGAATGTTGTATAACCTTGTGTGTTAATTCTGCTGAATTTGCATAAAACCAGACAATGTGAAATTTCGAAAGCAAACCACATGGACACCAGGAGTGCTAAATCCATACCTAAATATATGGATGTTGGAGGAGATTTGAAAAACACACACTTTTATATGTTTAGTCATGAGAAAAAAATGAAGTATTTTCTCTTTGAATTCTATGGTTTTACATACAAGTACATAAAAAAAAAAAGCAAAAAAATTAAAAAAAAAAAAATGAAACATCTGATCCTTAGCAGAAGTTATGATAGTCTGATGGTCTGTAGCGTTCAGGTGTGTTAACACAATGCCAAGGTGAAAAGACATCAGCAGTGATCCTAGAGAAAATTATTGCTGCCCATCAATCTGGGGAGAGTTATAAGGCCAAACTATTTGGAGTCCATCATTCTACAGTGAAAAGGAACATTCTTAAATTCTAAACTATTCAGGACAGTTGACTCATCATTGGGGTGGACATCCCAGCAAAATCCCTACAAGGTCAGACTGTGAGATGATGCAGAAAGCCCAAGAGCTACAAGCTCAGACCCTAAAGGCCTTGGCTAATCAGCACAAATACCTCATACTAACTATCAAGTACAGTGGTAGAGAGGTGTTTATTTGAGATTGTGACTGCAAAACAAGGTTGGGAATATAAAATATATACCATGACAATGATCACATGTTGGTCATGGGCTACTGTGAGCAGCCAACATGACAAATGTGCTACCATGGCCTGCAGAGTCTCCAAACTTGTCTCCCATCACACACATATGGGATGTCATATTAGTAGACAATTGCAAAAGGAGCTGCCAGAAGTGGACATTGATGATTTGCCCAAGTGCATTCAGTGTGGCAGGATAGTTTGTAGAGAAAATATATCCAGCTCACCCTGAGATCCGTCCACTCTCTCGGCGGTGTAGAAGCAACCCAAAAGCTACAAGCTCAGACCCTAAAGGCCTTGGCTAATCAGCACAAATACCTCATACTATCAAGTACAGTGGAGGAGGGGTGTTTATTTCAGCTTGTTTTGCAGTCACAAGGATGGCAATATAAAATATATACCATGACAATGACCGGTCACATGTTGGTCATGGGCTACTGTGAGCAGCCAACATGACAAATGTGCTACCATGGCCTGCAGCTTCTCTGAACTTGTCTCCCACCACACACATATGGGACGTCATTAGTAGGCAATTGCAAAAGGAGCTGCCAGAAGTGGATATTGATGATTAGCTCAAGTGCATTCAGCGTGGCAGGATAGTTTGAAGAGAACCATTAAATAACCTCATTGATAGCAGCCAAGATCTGCAAGTCCCAGGATTTCTGCACAGGGTGCTCCTACCTAATACTGAATAAATCAAGAGGTATTGAGACTTTTGTATCCATCTTTTCATCCTTTGCATATAAAATTTACACTATCATGTGATTTCCAGAATTCCCCAACTTTCTTCTTGGTGTTGCAATTTCAATGTTGAGGTGTTTACTTTGACTTCAATAACCCAATGAATGACAATTCACACTGCGATGTGTGCTACCTCGGGAACATTGAACAACCTCACGTTCAATTTTTAGCAATTTAACGACGTGTATGCGATGAACGTTTTAATGTTCAATCGCAATCACACGTAGCTGTCACACGATACAATATAACTTACGATGCCGGATGTGCGTCACTTACGACGTGATCCCGCCGACACATCGTAAGATATATTGTAGCGTGTAAAGCCCGCTTTACTCATCTTTGAGTCACGTGCATGTGCGACTTTTTTCCTTTTTAGAACATGTTCCCATTGCAGTCTATTGTGCTGTTCACATGTCTTTTTTTTGCTTTTTTTTTTACAGCGCTTGTTTCCGCAAATAAAATAAAATCACAAAAGACATGTCCATTTTTGAATGGAAATAAAGTTAAAAATTAAAAATTAGCATGCTCCTGCCTGCCAATTAAATTGTAGGCTGTTCACGCCAGACAGGCATTTAGGTAGGGACCCAGTAAAAGAGATACGCCTTGACGCTGGCTGCTGGGCTCTCATAAATCTGGACTTTTTAAGCTCCAAGTGTTTCAATTTTTCTATTTATTTCCTTAGCAGTAATGTATGATAGTCTAGGGTATGCAAACATTGAATATAGGAATTTGGACAGAATGCAGCTCCTTATTTGTTAGAGCATTTTTAATTGGAGCCATGGATTAAAATTACTCATACAAGTCTAAAGTTCTGTAAAAGTCAGAGACAGCATCAGTGTGTAAACCGTGAGCTGTTCGTAATTAACATTGTGAGGGATATGAAAAGCTTCACAATTTGTTGGGTTTTTGCATACGTGAAAATCACTGATTAGAGATGAGCGATCCTGAGGCTCGGTGTTCCTTGTTCATGCCGAACACAGACTGTACAAAACAAAAAAAAAACCCGAAGCTCGGGTGCTTTATATATGCTAACCACTCACGAGAGCCTCGCGGTGCTTGGGTACACTCGGTGCTCAGCTCAGTGGAAGCAGCTTGCAATGTTTAATTGGCTCGCACTACTGGGGGTAACAACAGTGTGATCGGATGTAGTGTGTACCACCAAAAAAAAAAAAAAAAAAAAGGAAAAATCCCACCCACCTGCCCCCAGAAGTGATCTGTTTATGGATGGCTGTATGTTGGCGGAGACCTGAACTGCCCAATCAGTGACTTCCAATGGGTTTCAGGTTAAGTCCGGTTCCAGAACCGAACTTTATCTAAAGTCCAGCTGAACCCACCAAACCTTCATGGGTCCGCTCATCTCTATCACTGATGGTCAATAAGGACGCACGGACCAATCACTGATGAAACGCGGACTGATGTTCATCAGGGTTTTGGATCCATGTTTTTTTGTATGACAGAAATCACAGATGTCTGAATGAGGCCTCAATCGGAGACAACGACAATTTAATAGGCGTTCAAACGCACACAACAAGAGTGGATAGGCAGCAGCAGCTGATATGTAAGCTTCCCCAAAATTGGTAACATAAGTAGGGTTATATAGAAAAAAAAACCTCATCAAATCATGGAGACATTTGAAGGCAAGATCTCCCCCCACATAAACTTCTCAGATTCCGAGGATCATAATAATCTCAACTCACCAAATGTGTGGGGACTGTCCTTCTCCCAGGTGATAGATGTTGGTCCGTCATCACCCAGATGACCAGGGTCTGGTATATGGCCCCCACCCGGAATGACTCCAGATGGTGCAGCACCCAGTGGGGCGTTCACGCAGCTGGCATAAAGATGTGACACAAAACTGAACAGATTCCTCCCACAGAACATGTGTCAAGTGAACGTTCTGCCTGAAGTTTTGAAATTAGTCTTTAATGTGTAATAAGACTTCCTTCCTACCCAGCTCAGATGTGTCTCACTAGGTCGTTCTTACCAGAGAGCTGAAACTTCCACATGCAGAACAGGAACTAACCATTGAAGTGTCAGTTCACCATTAAAGCACGATTTTACAATTTGTATATTATAATTTGCATACACAAATTGTGTAACTTTGTAAATTCCATTTAAAGGTAGGGTGTTGCTTTTTTTTATTTTTGTATTAATAATAGTGATTATGAAATCAAGTACTTCTAATACAAAATTAAACTCCCTGTTTATTTAGTTTTTATTTAATTCTAGTTTTACTGAAGCACTGGGGGCTGCCATCTTGGATTTGCTGTGTGTAACGACAGTTACTCACCTCATTTATGGCAGCCCCCTGTTCATAGAAAACCGTTGTCGGACTGTGACCCCTATACTTAACACAGAAACAACGTCTTCTGTGAAATGGACACTCCCCTTGGGCTGACCAGATCACAGCAGAGGGAGGAGATCAGCGCCATCTTTGTGAAGCCCACAGCATATGCTGTGTGCTCCACTTTCCACATCACCCGTCAAGATGGATGGGGTGAGTACCGGTGTCGGGCAGCGGTGATTGCACCGTAACTGATCCTGGAATGCTGCTCCCCGCTCAGCCACTCAACCCCCTCCCCCTCTGCTCACCCCCAACTCACCCCCACTCTCACCCTCCTCCGCTGCCACTCACCCCCTTCCCCACATGTGCTCACCTCGGGCCTCTGCTGCTCGTATTGTGATCGCTGACAGGGCAGGCTGCCAGGGGCGCAGGTCTGAGGTAAGTGCACGCGGTTGGAAACGGTGACCGCAGCATGACATCTGTATTGCAGTGCCGCTCAGGCTGCAGATCACCCCTCCTCGCCACATGTCACCTCGGACCTCCGATGCCGGCCAGCAGCACAGTATATGGGGGAACGCGATACAGTGAGGCATTGGGATACAGTCAGTGCGGCGTGGGATACAGTGGAGCACTATGCAGCTGGCCTTAGTGACACTTTAGATATATTAGGATCACTCTGTAGTCACCAACAAAATGGCTCCGCACTGTGATCCTAAACTTCATTCTCCCTTATCTTTTTGGAAACACCCAGATTGGGAGGGGGAGAGGTGCCATCACACACAGGAGAGCAGATTCTGCCCACTTTCACTGCAGTTGTAATCCAGGCTAGTTCTACAGTAGTTCTACAGTAGGATTTCAGCAGCTACTCCCCCTAGTGTTTAAGTGTGGAAAATATCCAACTTTTAGTTTTTTTATTATGTTTTTCTCAATTAAAAACAAATATTATTTAAACAAGACATTAAAACATTAATACTTTATAGTTTTTCAGTTATTGATTTTTTTTTTTTTGACGACACCTTCCCTTTAATACTTAGTGGATCTTAGTGGATCTTTGATGTCAACATAGCCTAACCACAAAGATGCAGTGTTTTTGGCCCCAAAAAACGCTCTTGTGGCAAAACACGCATGCGTTTTTGCCACATTTTGCACAATGCGTTTTTTTAAGTCAAATCTATTGACTGGAAAGGCTCAAAAATGCTGGAAAAACGCAAAAAGAACTGACATGCTGCATCCTCAAAAACGCAGCCAAGAAAAGATGCCCTGTGTGGACAGCAAAATAGAAATCTCAGACTTTGCTGGGGGAAGGAAATGCATGCATTTATGTGCATCTTTGTGACCTCAAAAACGCACCAAAAACGCAATAAAAGAGGCAGTGTGCGAACACAGCCTTAAGGCCGCATTACACGCTACGACATCGCTAAAGCGATGTCGTTGGGGGGTCACGGAATTTGTGACGCACATCCGGCCGCGTTAGCAATGCCGTTGCGTGTGACACCTATGAGCGATTTTGAATCATCGCAGAAACGTTCAAAATCGCTAATCGGTGACATCCCCCCTATTCCCAATTATCGTTGCTGCTGCAGGTACGATGTTGTTCGTCATTCCTGCGGCAGCACACATCGCTATGTGTGACACCGCAGGAACGAGGAACCTCACCTTACCGGCGTCCCGCTCATCTCCACCACTCCGCTTCTATTGGGCGGCCGCTCAGTGACGTCGCTGTGACGGTAAGTACATGTGACGGGTCAGCGCGATTTTGTGCGCCACGGGCAGCGATTTGCCCATGACGCACAAACGATGGGGACGGGTACGCACGCTAACAATCTCGCTAGCGAGATCACAGCGCGTAAAGCGGCCTTTAAAGGGAACCTGTCAACCAATCCAGCAGCATTGATCCCTATATGTCCAAATTGGCCCAACCTGCCTCCCTAACCAGCCCTGTATAACACTATTTACTAATATGAATGTTTAAAAGAACGACTTATAGGCCTCACTGTCCCTATGCTAATAGGCCTGTGACTAGTCACAGGGGCGCTGATTCCACAGACTAGTCGGCCCTCTTTCCTTGTTATCACGCCCCTGTGGGCAAGAGAACATGATTTCCACAAGCCGGCGTCACCGCCAGCTAATGGAAATCTCGTGCATGCGGTTGGCTAATTTGGGCAACGTCAGTGCTTCTCAGAAGCAGTGTGGACTCTTCCCGTCTTCATTAGGTGCACTTCATTAGGATTACTAATTGTTGAAATAGTTCTTACTCCAGGTAAAAGTTTCTGGGATTCATTCTATGGTGCCGGTGTAAATGAAAGAAGACGGCTCACATACACGCATCTTTGACGGTCAATCACACATCCAGTAATCTTCCATTAGAACGAATCCTGCAGAAATCTGTTGGCAAAAAAGTTCTGCAAACACGACTTTTTTGCCCGTTTTTAAATTACTGATATCAGCTGGATCAATTTTTGTTAACATTGAAGTCTATGGAAAACGGATCCATTAACAGATTTGCTATGGGCCGCATTACACGCGCGCGATAGCACCCGCCCCCGTCGTACAGCCGATATGTTGTGATCGCTGCCGTAGTGAACATTATCGCTACGGCAGCGTCACACGCACATTCCTATTCAGCGACGTCGCTGTGACTGCCGAACAATCCCCCCTTCAAGGGGAAGATGCGTTCGGCGTCACCGCGACGTCACTAAGCGGCCGCCCAATAGAAGTGGAGGGGCGGAGATGACGGGACGTAATATCCCGCCCACCTTCTTCCTTCCTCATTGCCGGCAGCCGCAGGTAAGGTGAGGTTCCTCGATCCTGCGATGTCACACATAGCGATGTGTGCTGCCGCAGGAACGACGAACAACGTCGTTATTGCAGCTGCAACGATAATTGGGAAGGGACCCCATGTCACCGATTAGCGATTTTTGAACGTTTTTGCAACGATTCAAAATCACTCATAAGTGTCACATGCAACAACATCGCTAACGAGGCCGGATGTGCGTCACAAATTCTGTGACCCCAATGACATCGCTTTAGTGATATCGTAGCGTGTAAAGTGGCCCTATTTGTCTTCTTTTTTTTCGTTTATCTGTAAAGGATCGAGTTTTTGGGGTTTTTTTGTTATTTTTGTTTGCTATTTATCTTGCATTAGAAACTGATCCAAAAAGCAATGTGTTAACGTATATGTTTTCCATAGATGTCAATGTTAAAAAAGAGGCCAAAACAATTTTTATATCTCTTTTCTTGATTGTATCATATATTGTTATAAACATATTCATAATATCTGTAGGTTGATAATACTCTGAGGAATACTGAATAATTCAGAGACTGAAGTCAATAAAAAGTGTAATTTTGTGCTGAATTTGGAGACACTATTAGTTGCTGAGCTTTATGAAATATTCTTATTTGATTGTAAACAGCAAAAAGTTTGCACTTTTTACGAATAATTAACCTAATTTGCAATAGGGGTTGAATAATCTTGTTTGTAACTATATTTTTACACTGCAATAGTTGTTTTGTCTATGTGTATATGGATGGAGCCACCACAAAAACCCAACTGTGCCGGGAACGGAGGATGTGAGCTCTGAACTAAGCAAATAAAGCCTGAAAGTTGATTGCGTGTATTGAGCGCGTCTATACTGCTGCTTTCTGTAGGACGGGAAGCACGTGTTAATTCCCTTGCATGCTGGCTATTTTTGGAACGCTCCTGCTTTTTAAAAGGGCATTTCCATCATAGATCTGTAGCATTTGCCTTTACTTCTTCATTTTTGGTGCCTGAATGCTTGGATCCCACCTTCTCGCCCCTAAATGCCGAGTCAATGAATAGACACAAAGCAAAAGTTTTGGTATTCTCCGTCAACGTTTGTGTTGGGAATAGCAATATTCCATTGAAAGAGGTCGTCCACTACTTCAACATTGATGGCCCATCCTTCGGACAACAAGAAAGACCGTTGCACTCCGAAATGGTAAAACTTGCAAACAATAAATGCAAGAATATAGAATATGCATTACTGCTTAAAGATGTTAATTATAAAGGAGTGTAAAATTCGGAGTCTGCAATGGACAGTAAAAAGGCATTTTGTGACAATGTTGGAGAAACCACTTGTGATATTAATTGTGTGAAGCTATTGCAATTATTCTTAATTGATCGCTTTATTGCAAAAAGAAGAACATTTTACATTTTGCTACAAAACTCGAACTCGCAATAAGTGATGAATAATTTTGATAGAATCTATGTTGATTATTCAAATGATATCAGCAGATCACCGGGAGTTTGGCAATGAAAAAGCAAGCAAGATGGGAACACATAATATCACTGGGGAAGCTACAGACGACAACATATTTCTCTTGTGGTGCCCAATTGTTTTATGTAGGCAGCCTCTTTGGCACAATTCTTCGGTCTGGTTAATCAAGGGTTGGTCTACATGCTCTAGACAGGACATAGACTGGTTGGGAGGGGGGGGGCTAATGGAAGAAGATCTTTAACGCACACATAGTATTGTCTTTAAGAAGTATCCTAAGGGGTACTTCTCACACAGAGAGATCGCTGCTGAGTCATGGTTTTTGTGACGCAGCAGTGACCTCATTAGCGATCTCGCTGTGTGTGACACTGAGCAGCGATCTGGCCCCTGCTGTGAGATCGCTGCTCGTTACACACAGTGCTGGTTCGTTTTTTTATTGTTGCTCTCCCGCTGATAAGCACACATCGCTGTGTGTGACAGCGAGAGAGCAACAATCCTGAATGTGCAGGGAGCAGGAGCCGGCGACTGACAGCCTGCGGTAAGCTGTAACCAAGGTAAACATCGGGTAACCAAGGGTGTTACCCGATATTTACCTTCGTTACCAGCCTCCGCAGCTCTCACGCTGCCAGTGCCGGCTCCTGCTCCCTGCACACGCTAAGTTAAGCGGTGTGAGCTGGTAACTAAGGTAAACATCGGGTAACCATACCCGATGTTTACCTTAGTTACCAGTGTCCGCAGCTTCCAGACGCCGGCTCCGTGCAAGCGCAGCGTCGCTTGCACGTCGCTGCTGGCTGGGGGCTGGTCACTGGTCGCTGGTGAGATCTGCCTGTTTGACAGCTCACCAGCGACCATGTAGCGATGCAGCAGCGATCCTGACCAGGTCAGATCGCTGGTGGGATCGCTGCTGCGTCGCTAAAGTGTGACGGTACCCTAAGGAACAGGGGGGATTTCACTGAAGATAGAAGAAAAGCGATTCCAGCAGCTAAATAGGGAAGGGTTCTTTACAGTTAGGGGTACTTTGCACGCTGCGACATCGCTAGCCGATTGTAGCAATGCCGAGCGCGATAGTACCCGCCCCCGTCGCACATGCGATATCTTGTGATAGCTGCTGTAGCGAACATTATCGCTACAGCAGCTTCACATACACTTACCTGCCCTGCGACGTCGCTCTGGCCGGCGACCCGCCTCCTTCCTAAGGGGGCGGGTCGTGCAGCGTCACAGCGACGTCACACGGCAGTCATCCAATAGAAGCGGAGGGGCGGAGATGAGCGGGACGTAAACATCCCGCCCACCTCCTTCCTTCCTCATTGCAGGCGGGACGCAGGTAAGGAGATGTTCCTCGCTCCTGCGGCTTCATACACAGCGATGTGTGCTGCCGCAGGAACGAGGAACAACATCGTATCTATCGCTGCAGAGAAATTATGGAAATAACCGACACTACACAGATCACCGTTTGACGCTTTTGCGATCGTTTATCGGTGCATCTAGGCTTTACACGTTGCAACGTCGTTACAGACGCCGGATGTGCGTCACTTTCAATTTGACCCCGAAGATATCGCAGTAGCAATGTCACAACGTGCAAAGTACCCCTTAGAGAAGTCTGACTGTGGAATGCCCTACCTCAAGAGGTAGTAATAGCAAATACTATAACAGCTTTTAAAAAAGGGCCGGATGATTCCCTCAGTACACAACATTGTTAGTTATAAATAATTTAGTGATGAAATGTACTATTAGTGGAGGAATATTGAACTAGATGGAGGTAGGTCTTTTTTCAATCTATGTAACTTAACGGTGAGACAATTTAGAAGATTAATTTATCCATCCATCTAGGTTTACCGTTTGAAGGTGGAATTACAAGGCTCAATTTGTTCCCTAAATTTGGTCTCTTATTTTAGGCATTTACGGCACATTATTAATACTTGCCATAAATACCGGATAGGTGCAGTACCAACACTTGTTTGGAGAAAAAGCGTATGGTCACAACTGTCTGGACAAGTTATCCTTTAGTTTCTGGATATCTTTGGGGCAAAACCCCTTTAAAATTAGCAATCATTGGTCTGGCGACTACATTATCAATGAGAATGGCAATAATAGCCAAGTGCTGTACTTGGCCTCTGTCAGTCACTCTCAGAGTCATAGATGATGAATGGAGGAAAGGCTGAGAGCAGACATCTCCATTCCAGATAGGGATCGTTCCCAGAGATTGTTATCCCACCTTCTACACCTCATTCTCCATGTACTGAGTGGTAGCCATTCTTCACTAAAGTATGGGGCAGATTCATCAGCTTTTACCAGAATCCTAGAGTGAAATTGTTTTTACACCAGTCTGAGAGCTCTGCTAACTTTTTGAAAAGAGGGAGAGCTTAGGGTCCCGTTACATGTAGCGACGTTCCAGCGATCCCGACCACAATCCGACCTGGTCAGGATCGCTGGTACATCGCTACATGGTCGCTAGTGAGCTGGCAAACAGGCAGATCCAAGTAACGACGCAGCAACGATACAGCGATCCGTATAACGACCTCGGCGGTCATTGGGACCCTGTCACACAGCAGCTATTCTGACGACTCAGACCTCGATAGAGGCGTAGTGTTTCCACCCAGGCGTGCCTTTGTGTTGCCTTTTCCATGCCCCTTTGCTCTGATTGGTGGCCACTACTGCTGCGCTGTCATTCTCGGATTGAGCAACCTTGCCGTTAGAAGGCAACGCAGTAGCGCTTCCTTCCTTTGTTGCACAATGAGCACAATGCAGAATATGGTTATGATTGCATATAATTGATAGCTGACCTGCACACGCTCAGGAACAAAGGATGGAAGCGCTTCTATGTTGCCTTCTTTATGGCAAGGTCGCCCAATCATGACGCAGTTGTGACCACCAATCGGAGCTGAGGGGGCGTTGAAAAGACAAAGCAAAAACACGCCCGCATCACCGAGTTCTGAGTCACCAATGAGGTCGCTCGTCGTTTTTAATGGCGTCAAACACAGCGATGCATGCTGCCCAGTGGGACACCAACGATCAAAAAATGAACCAGGACGTTCAGGTACGATCGGCGATATCACAGCGGGGGGGCGGTCGCTGTTATGTGTCACACGAAAAGACCAGAGGAAACAACAATATTCAGTATAATAAATCACAATGCAATAGAAAAAAGGTGAGTCTATCAGTGCTGTGAACAAAATGTAACTGGATATCATATCTACTAAAGTGCATGTGCCAGGTAAGAACAATGAGTCATGATAGATACCGTGGGAATGGTAATATAGCAATTACCAAAATCGGATTAGGGTTGTCAGGGACAGAGAACTCCCCCAGGGGGATATTACCACCCAACCTGCCCTAAAGCCATCCTACAACGTACGTTTCGCTAAACGGTGAATCACAGTGGCTCCAGCTTCATCAGGGAAAGGCCTGATGCATGCTGCCCAGCGGGACACCAACGATCAAAAAATGAACCAGGTCGTTCAGGTACGATCGGCGATATCGCAGCGGGGGCCGGTCACTGCTATGTGTCACACGTAGTGAGATCGCTAGCGAGATCGCTGTTGCGTCACAAAACCTGTGACATTTCAGCGATCTCGCTAATGACATCACTATGTGTAATGGGAGCTTTAGCCTGGAGAGGGCGATACTGAGCGGGGAAGACAAACTCATGATCATTTATGCCACAAAAGTGTAATTTATGACATAAATGTCCTCCAGTCCCTGAACAGCAGACATTTCTTGTGATGGAGCACTGATAGTAACAAGTGCGCCAAATACATTAGGCCTCAGTTCACACATCCACTGATCATCCGTTAGAACGGGTCCAGCAGAGATCCGTTGGGAAAGAGAGTTCAACTTTGTTGTTAAATAACGGACTTCTCCCGGATTCGTTTTTTTAACATGGGAATTTATATAAACAGATCCGGGAATAGATTGCCATTTATCTTCCATTTGAAATGGATCCTGCGAGCAAAAAAAACCCAAAACGATTCTTTACAAATTAAAGAAAAATGGATGGCTAAATAGCCATCAGATAACGGATCCGTTCTACATAGACTCCCATGTTAAACACGGATCCTGCAGAAATCATTTATTTAACAACGGACATAAAAGTGTTTGCAGAATTTTTTTTGCCAACAGACGCTGCAGGATCTGTTCTATCGGATGATTACATTAAATGTGAATTCAGCCTAAGGGGTACTTTGCACACTACGACATCGCAGGTGCCATGTCGGTGGGGTCAAATCGAAAGTGATGCACATTCGGCGTCGCTCTCGACATTGTAGTGTGTAAAGCATTTTTGATACGATTAACGAGCGCAAAAGCGTCGTAATCATATGATCGGTGTAGCGTCGGTCATTTCCATGAATTGGGAAGAACCGATGTTACGATGTTGTTCCTCTTTCCTGCGGCAGCACACATCGCTGTGTGTGAAGCCGCAGGAGCGAGGAACATCTCCTTACCTGCGTCCCAGTAGCTATGCGGAAGGAAGGAGGTGGGCGGGATGTTTACGTCCCGCTCATCTCCGCCCTTCCGTTTCAATTGGCCGCCTGCTGTGTGACGTCGCTATGACGCTGCACGACCCGCCCCCTTAGGAAGGAGGCGGTTCGCCGGCCAGAGCGACGTCACAGGGCAGGTGAGTCCGTGTGAAGCTGCCGTAGCGATAATGTTAGCTACGGCAGCTATCACCATGTTATTTATTGCAGCTACGACCGGGGCAGGGACTATCGCGCTCGGCATTGCAGCATCGGCTTGCGATGTCGTAGTGTGCAAAGTACCCCTTAGACTTGTATGCTTCTTAATAAAATTGGCGGATTTTAATCTAATGCACTCTTCATGAAAACGGTTGCCCAAAAAGCAAGTCTTAATTAATCAGGACCTGTAAATGCCGATAAAAAGAGTTTAGCGCTATTTGTCCAATGTTAAATTATAATAAAAATAATATAATTATTATTATACACGAAGCGGAATGAATTGCAGGGGCTGGGTAGCCAACCTTTATATGTCTCAATTCTGTTATGTATTTTGGGTCCCAAACTTTATGCACCTTTTCAGTTTTGTCATGTTAATCATTAGTCTGGTCTCAACAACAAAACTTAGATCATTAAAAGGAACTCGTCAACAGGTTTTCCCTCATATAGCACAAAACCTTTTAATATATCACCATATGGTGCTGTCGGGTCTGATGGACATTGCTGGTCTTACTTTTACGCTTTCTCTCCATTGCAGTCGCTGTCCTCCTGCTTGCTTCATGTGGAGGTGGTGTCCTACACGGTGTCCCCCGATCATGCTCCTGCGCAGGCGTACATCACTCTGTCCTGCTGAGGGCGGAGCAAAGTACTTTAACGCGCCAGGAGAGGCCAAAGAGCGCAATGACCCAGAACTAAAGCTGGCGCATGCGCATTACAGTACGATGCTCCGCCCTCAGCAGGACAGAGTGACATACGCCTGTGCAGGAGGGCGATTAAGAACACAGTGTAGATGACATAGGATGCATCATCCACATGAAGCAAGGAAGGAGGATAGCGACTGCAAGAAGACAGGAGGCGCTAGATCAAGGTCAGCGAAGCCTATTGGAACGGACCACATCGTATGGAAGATAAAGGGTATTTTTTGTGTTAAGCAGAGGAAATTGGGGACTTACATAGAGCATTCTAAAATAATGTAAGAGGCTTTAAAAGGTGGTGACTGTACTTTATATTGGGAAAATGGGGAGCAGTATGCTTTAAAGAAATGCTGAAAAGTTTGGTTGGTCAAGAGGAACCAATTCAGGAGGAAGCTGACAGTCATGGATATGGATATAGAGATATAATATATATATATATATATATATATATATATATATATATATATATATATATATATATATATATTATATATATATATATATATATATATATATATATATACGCACACAGCATGTCCCCTTCCTGGGCTCCTCCTGGAATATTTGTGTGCTGCAAAAAGAAAAAAAAAAAAAAATTTACTTACCCTCCCCAGCTCATACGTCATGAGGCATCCTCTTTGAGCCGCGATGCATTTCAGCTGGATGTGCGCCCTCCAAAGCGCATCCAGCTGAAGCAAGGCAGGTACTGGGGTCGGCTGGCCCCCCCCACCAGCCCCAGTGATCGTCTTTCTTCTGTGTGCAGCGTCCTCGCCACCTCCACAGTTCTGCATTGCCTGCAGCAGTGTGATGAGGACCTCATCACACTGCTGCACGCTGGATGACGCGTCAGCATAGTGTATGAGCACAAAAGGCACAAAAAAAGGCAGCACAGCTAAAAAAGTGAAAAACAACAATCCTTTTATCTTTGATTTTGGTGACTAAAGGATCCTTGTTTTTCAATTCATCCGTGTGGCCTCCTTTTTGTGGATTTTCTATAATTTGGAGGCAGCATCCTTGGATGAGATTTAGGTTGTGCTGCTGACTTTTTGTATAACTCCTTATTGTAGGACAAGGATGAGTTAGACCCCACTATAGCTTCTCATACAACCAGATTGGAACTCATACTTTGCACTGATGAGGGACAATCATCCCGAAACACCGTGTCTGAAAATTGAGGTTCTGATCTGGCATAAATCCTAAGTCATATGAAAAGGCTCATTAACCCCTTCAGCCCCCAGCCTGTTTTCACCTTAAAGACCCGGCCATTTTTTACATTTCTGACCAGTGTCACTTTGACAGGTTATAACTCTGGAACGCTTCAACGGATCCTGGCGATTCTGAGATTGTTTTTTCGTGACATATTGTACTTCATGTCAATGGTAAATTTAGGCCGATATTTTTTGCGTTTATGTGTGAAAATTTTGGAAATTTGGCGAAAATTTTGAACATTTTGCAATTTTCAAAATTTGAAATTTTATGCCCATAAATCTGTGAGATATGTCACACAAAATAGTTACTATATAACATTTCCCACTTGTCTACTTTACACCAGCGCAATTTTCGAAACAATTTTTTTTTCCGTTAGGAAGTTAGAAGGGTTCAAAGTTCATCAGCAATTTTTCATTTTTCCAACAAAATTTACAAACAAAATTTTTTAGGTACCACATCACATTTGAAGTGACTTTGAGAGGCCTAGGTGACAGAAAATACCCAAAAGTGACCCCATTCTAAAATCTGCACCCCTCACACTGCTCAAAACTACATCCAAAAAGTTTATTAACCCTTTAGGAGCTTTACAGCAACCAAAGCAATGTGGAAGGAAAAAATGAAAATTTTACTTTTTTTTACACAAAAATGTTACTTTAGCCATAAAATTTAGCATTTTCACAAGGGTATCAGGAAAAATGCACCATAAAATTAATTGTGCAATTTCTCCTGAGTACACAGATATCTCATATGTGGGGGAAATCAATTGTTTGGGCGCACGGCAAGGCTCGGAAGAGAAGGAGCATCATTTGAATTTTTGAAAGCAAAATTGTCTGGAATAATTAGCAGATGCGATGTTGCGTTTGGAGACCCCCTGAGGTACCTAAACAATGGAGCTCCCCCACAAGTGACCCCATTTTGGAAACTAGACCCCTCATGGAATTTATCTAGATGTTTTTTGAGCACTTTGAACCCCTGGGGGCTTCACAAAAGTTAATAACTTTGAGCCGTGAAAATAAAATAAAAAAAAAAAAAAATTACCACGAAATTGCTACTTCAACCAGGTAGCTTTTTTTTTTCACAAGGGTATCAGGAAAAATTGCAAAATAAAATGTATTGTGCATTTTCTCCTGAGTACACAGATACCTCATATGTGGTGGAAATCAAATGTTTGGGCGCACAGCAGGGCTCGGAAGGCAAGGAGCGCCATTTGACTTTTCAAACGCAAAATTGTCTGGAATCGTTAGTGGATGCCATGTTGTGTTTGGAGACCCCCTGAGGTGACTAAACAATGGAGCTCCCCCACAAGTGACCCCATTTTGGAAACTAGACCCCTCATTGAATTTATCTAGCTGTTTACTGAACACTTTGAACCCCTAGAGGCTTCACAAAAGTTTAGAATGTTCAGCCGCGAAAATATATATATTTTTTTTTTACCATGAAATTGTTATTTCAACCAGGTAGCTTTTTTTTCCACAAGGGTATCAGGAAAACGTGCACCATGAAATGTATCGTGCAATTTCTCCTGAGTACACAGATACCTCATATGTGGTGGAAAGTAATTGTCTGGGCACACGGCGGGGCTCAGAAGAGAAGGAGCGCCATTTCACAGCAAAATTGGTTGGAATTATTAGTGTACGCCATGTTGCGTTTGGAGACCCCCTGAGGTGCCTAAACAATAAAGCTCCCCCACAAGTGACCTCATTTTGGAAAATAGACCCCCATGGCATAAATCTATATGGGTAATGAGCACTTTGAACCCTCACGTGCTTCATACATTGAGGCATAAATACAAAAAAGTACTTTTTTTTCCACAAAAATGTTATTTTAGGCTCAATTTTTTAATTTGTACAGGGGTAACAGGATAAAATGGACCACAAAATTTGTTGGGCAATTTGTTCTGAGTACGCTGATACCTCATATGTGGCAGAAAACCACTGTTTGGGCGCACGGCAGAGCTCCAGAGGGAAGGAGCGTCATTTGACTTTTTAAATGGAAAATTAGCTGGAATCGTTAGCCGCACCATGTTGCGTTTGGAGATCCCCCTGATGTGCCCAAACAGTGGAGCTCCCCCACATGTGACCCCATGTTGGAAACTAGACCCCCCCCCCCATACAAAGAAATATTAGTTTGGCAAAATAAAAAATACAGACGTCAGTAAAAAAAAAATATATATATGAGCGCCTGCAACTGACACTAAGGCAAGTGCCACATGTGAGAGCGATGCACAAATCTCGCATCGCATCACCCGACACAGCTGCACACTCCTGTCTGGAAGAGAGCGACCGTGCCGGATGATGCGATGTGAGACTCTGTGCATCGCTCTCATGTGTGGCACTGGGCTGACCCTTACAATATTCAGTAAAAAATACTGTAGTTGACGATTACTACAGTATCATTTTACTGGCCCTAAACTAAGTTTATTTGTATTTCTTTCTTAGTTTACATAAAAAAAATTAGGACGAACACACGGATGTGCTGCAAAAAGGGGGGGGGACTAGGTGGGATGGAAAAAAGATGGATGGAGGATAGAAGAGGGCGCAACGGATGCAGGAGCGGCGGAGGATGGGTGAGGGCGCGGCGGAGGATGGGAGAGGGGGCGCGGAGGAGGATGGGAGAGGGCACGGCGGATGGAGGAGCGGCGAGGATGGGTGAGGGCAAAACGGATGCAGGAGTGGCGGAGGAAGGGGGGGGGCGAGGGGAAGGGTGGAAGGGGAGTGGGAGGTGAGATTGGGGATAGCTACCTTACAGAATGGATCTAGGCAGCAGGATGGCAGCAGATCCGGGAGGGGGGAGAGGGGGCAGAGGATTAAGGGGATGGGAGAGAGCAGGCAGCAGATCAGGGAGGGCGCAGAGGCTGATGGGGGAGTGAGGTGGCAGATGCAGGGGCGCAGCGGCAGATGGGGAGAGTGCGGCGGCAGATGGGGAGAGTGCGGCGGCAGATGCAGGGGCAGGGGAGCGGCTGACGGGGAGAGTGCAGTGGCAGAGGCAGGGGCGGTGGAGCGGCTGATGGGGAGAGTGCAGCGGCAGATGCAGGGGCGGTGGAGCGGCGGATGGGGAGAGTGCAGTGGCTGATGGGGAGAGTGCAGCGGCAGATGCAGGGGCGGTGGAGCGGCAGATGCAGGGGTGGTGGATACAAGGAGGTAGCAGAAAGAGAGCAGCGGCGTCAGATGCAGGGGGGGCGCAGGGTAAGGAGAGCAGCGGCGTCAGATGCCCCCATGCATCTGACGCCGCTGCTCTCTTACTGCTGAGTAGCGGCGTAACATGCAGGGGTGCAGCGGGAAAGTAGCGGCGTCACATGTAAGGGCGCAGCGGGAGAGTAGCGGCGTCACGTGCAGGAGCGCAGCGGGAGAGCAGGGGCGAAGCACATGGAGCAGGGCAGCGGTGGATCGGGGGCTGTGACTCACAGATGGGCGCCCGCAGGGATCGCTCTCCTCAGATTCCACGGAGGGAGAAGCTAAGGAGAGCGATCTCCTACAGCGCGCTTACCCGGTCCCAGATGCATGGTGCTGCTTGGTGGAGAGATCGGTCACAAGGCCGATCTCTCCAATCAGAGCTGGGGGTGGGTGCAGTAAAGCTCACTGAGCTCCAGCCAATGGCCAGTGCTACAGCTGCACTGATCTTGGCTGGATTTCAATGCTTCAGCCATTTTCAATGGCTGAAACATAACACTGGCTGTGATTGGCTGACGAACGCCGCTCAGCCAATCACAGCCTCCGTAGGTCCGGGAAGGAGACACTACCCCTCCTGAGGTCAGGTACAAGTCCTCTCCTTCCCGAATCTACAGTTTTTTAAAAGCGATCGCGGTGCCCGGTGCTCCAGGTCCGCGATTTCGCCATGACGGATCTAGCCGTCATGGGTCTTTAAGTACCAGGGCACCATGACGGCTAGATTCGTCAAAGGTCGTGAAGGGGTTAAAGGGCCACTTTTGACTTTTAGGATTGCTACTTCCAATAGGTGGCGCTAGAGTTTGTCTCCTTCCTCCCTGAAGTGACAATTTGAAAGGAAAAATATATACTCATTCTCACGCTCCAACATTGAGGTAAGTCCGAAGACATTTATTTAGTAACTAGTGAAAATATCAGCAAGGCTTAAACTGATTCTATAATATGTATTTCTGTTAATAAATAGGGATGATCGAATACCTCAAATATTCGGCTTCGCGAATATCCGACGAATAGGTCACCACTATGCGAATATTCGATGCGCAATGTAAGTCTATGGGAAGCCCGAATAGTTCCGAATAGTTGTTATTCGAGTTTCCCATAGCCTAAAGCTGGGTTCACACATAGCGACAACGACGTCGCTGTTACGTCACCATTTTCTGTGACGTAACAGCGACCTTGTAAGTCGCTGTTATGATCGCTGCTTAGCTGTCAAACACAGCGACGCAGCAGCGATCATAACGTCGCTACATGTGCAGAGAGCAGGGAGCCGCGCACACTGCTTAGCGATGGCTCCCTGCACTCCTAGCTACAGTACACATCGGGTTAATTAACCCGATGTGTACTGCAGCTACATGTGCAGGGAGCAGGAGCCGGCACTGGCAGCGTGAGAGCGGTGGAGGCTGGTAACGAAGGTAAATATCGGGTAACCACCTTGGTTACCCGATGTTTACCCTGGTTACAGCTTACCGCAGCTGCCAGATGCCGGCTCCTGCTCTCTGCTCGCTTCATTTCGTCGCTCTCTCGCTGTCACACACAGCGATGTGTGCTTATCAGCGGGAGAGCAACAATAAAAAAACGAACCAGGGCTGTGTGTAACGAGCAGCGATCTCACAGCAGGGGCCAGATCGCTGCTCAGTGTCACACACAGCGAGATCGCTAATGAGGTAACTGCTGCGTCACAAAAACTGTGACTCAGCAGCGATCTCGCTGTGTGTGAAGCACCCCTTACATTGCGAATCGAATATTCGCATAGCGGCGACCTATTTGGCAAATATTCACGAAGCCGAATATTTGAGGTATTCGATCATCCCTATTAATAAACCTTTACAAGAGAAGTTAAAACTATTTACTTTTTATGTTAACTTTTTTTTTTTTTTTTAATTGGAATATTGAAGTAATTCTGCTCTGTATCCACAAGAGGGCGCTACAGCTACATAATAACTACATGTGACAACACAATGCAGTGCGCCGGCCATCGCTCACGTAACTCATTCTAAATGACGTAAGTAAAGCAAAAACGTATGCTGAAATAAGGCGTCCAGCATTAAGGAGACTTGTCATTATTTGTAAATAAGTAAAGCCGTAAATCAAAGAGAACAGGAAACAGTCTGATCTTTGACTACACAATGGAGACAAAGCCTCCTACAAGAGATAAGATAAGGATCGAAACAAGTTGCAGGCTTCTCTTCATGTCAAGGGAAGAGGATGTCAGCACAAAATGGAAGACTGACTTCTATGATCGGCGTATAGATACAATAAAGGATCTTACCAATAAGCATCATGATTACGAGGGATAGCAGCAGGTAAAGAGTTATTCCCATCAGATGAGCGTTCTCACGTCTTTTCACTTTTAGAGCACATCTAGCTACTATTACTGCAATTTTCCAATAATTAGTGAAAATCAATATTTACAGTGATCTGAATATGAAGATGTGACGCCCTGGCCTATCAGGTCGTCACAGGGTATTGTGCAATCTGCCCTTCTGCACAGTAGGGCCTCCTTGGTTATGGATCCTGGTCCTTTGGCTAAGCTGTTAGCAACACCAATCAAAATCCTAGGAACACTTCCGACTTTAAGCTACCAGACACAGCATTGGGGGGCCTGAAGGGAATAGGGACACCCATATGGGGAGTTGGTAAGGGGAATGTGAGGAAAGTGACAGTTGAGATGGGGAGTTGAGCTTGGGAAGTTGAAAGGAGAGGAGGTAGTGGTGGCTCTCGTGAGGAGAGGCCACGGAGGACAGCTCCTGTGTACTAGGTGGCAGACATTGGTCTGGGCCTGGTAGGAGCTGGAACCCCGGTCGCAGGGAACAGTGTCAGGGGGCACGGACTGCCAAGGAGGGCAGCCGGAGGCCTTGAGCCATCACCGGGCAGGGGCCAGGGCACGATGGGGTACGTTGACCCTAGGCCGGAAAGTAGCTTCACACGTTCCGGTAATTTACCCGACGGGGGTGAAGACTTCAAGTGTCATCCCCAACCCGCTCCAAAATCGGGGTACTAGCGCACCGATGGGATAGGAATTTCCCAAAACAGTCCTAAGAAATCCTACGCGTGAACCCTGAGAGCAAGCTCATGCCATTAGCCATACGGGTGAGCGGGACCCAAAGAGTTTTATACCCACGGGTCTAACAGAGACAGAGGTGCCAAGGACAGGGCCACAGATCAACAACAACACCAAGGGCACGGATCCAGGCGTGCTCCCTCCATGCTGCAGTGGTGCTCAGAATTCTGGTTTACAAGCTGTCGGTGTTGTTATTCCTGGACTGAGTGAGTACATTGGAAACCCCTGTTCCTACGCCAGCAGCACCCATTCACCAACCATCCGACGGGCCCCAGGACACAAATCCCCTACCCACGGAGGGGTTAAACATCAGGCTGCCACACCATTGTCACCGGGTTCCCCAACCGCAGCGGAGGTCCCTCACATTATCACGCACCGTGGGTGGCGTCAGAAACTTTCCAAACCCCCTGTACATAGCCCTCCCTTCTATTGAGTGGCCGCACGACCCCCCTGGTCTGAAGACCACTCGAGCCACCGCGGTTACGGATCCGAGCCGCAGCCCGGCTGCTGGCACAAGGGCGGCACAAAGATATTGCAAAAAGAAGGCAATAATGACTAGTGACTGGGAAAGCTTGCAAGAAAGTCTGATAAGAAGTTCGGGCTAATAATGCGTTTAGATATCCATGTACAGACCATGATTCCTGACAGCGGCTCTCCTGACCCAAACTCAACAGTCTCAAACACCTATGAGGTTCTTGAGTTTGGGTCAGGAGATCCACAGCCGAACCAGAAATCATGGAGTGTGCACAAAAATGTGAATGCAGCCTACAGCCTTTCAGACGCCTGTGTAGCACACGCCTGTGTAGCACACGCCTGTGTCCAGACCGAATGTGGGTCTCCTGACCTGAACTTATCAGTGGACTATAAAGCTCAGGTCAGGAGACCAGCGGCCAGTCTGTGCATCATGGTCCATACACGGACATCTTAATGAGGCTTAAACGGGACCTGTCAGCTGCAATATGCACCCAGGACCATGAGCAGTTCTGGATGTATATTGCTAATCCCTGCCTAACCGTCCCTGTATTTACTAGCATAGATAAAGGAACCTATAGAAAAAGTATTTCTAAAGCTCTTTTATGACATGGTTATGAGTTCAGGGACTAGTCGCAAGGGCGTTAGTTCCTGCGTTCATTCGGCCCTCTTAGCATGGCAGGATGCCGACAGGGGTGTACTAACATACTATTCAATGCAGCATCACCAGCGGTGCAGCGCGTACTTGTGATCACTGTCACTGCTTTCCTGAATGCCGGGCAGTTATGGTCATGTGTAGTATGAAGTTGGGTGTATGCGTCCCGGCTTCAGGAAAGTCTAGCGCACATGACTTCAGATCACCCGTGACAGCGGGCACAGGTATGCGTGTCACCGCTGATGATGCTGCATTGAATAGCATGTTAGTATGCTCCTGTGGCGTGTTCTAACACGCTAAGAGGGCAGAATGAGCGCAGGAACTAACGCCCTTGCGACTAGTTGCTGGTCACATTAGCATATAATAAATGATCTTTCGAAATACTTTTCCTTTTCTTTATCTATGTCACTACGGTAGATATAGGGACAGTTAGGCAGGGATTAGCAATGTGCACCCAGAACTGCTCGTGGTTGTGGGTGCATATTGCACCTGACAGGTTCCCTTTAAAGGGAATCTGTCAGCACATGATGACTGTTAAAAGCAAGAACAGGCCCTCGGTGCATCATGGAGTGGCCAAGGATTTAAGTGCACTTTCCCACCGCTTGTTTTCCCTTTATCTCCGCCCTTCTCGGGTTCTATAAAGCCAGAGCAGTAATCAAACAAGAGGGCAGGGAGGAGATGGGGCAGGGAGGAGATGGGGCAGGGAGGAGATGGGGCAGGGAGGAGATGGGGCAGGGAGGAGATGGGGCAGGGAGGAGATGGGGCAGGGAGGAGATGGGGCAGGGAGGAGATGGGGCAGGGAGGAGATGGGGCAGGGAGGAGATGGGGCAGGGAGGAGATGGGGCAGGGAGGAGATGGGGCAGGGAGGAGATGGGGCAGGGAGGAGATGGGGCAGGGAGGAGATGGGGCAGGGAGGAGATGGGGCAGGGAGGAGATGGGGCAGGGAGGAGATGGGGCAGGGAGGAGATGGGGCAGGGAGGAGATGGGGCAAACAGGTGAGGAGGTGCACTTAAATGTTTATCAATGCCATGATGCTCTGAGCGCTTGTGCTGGGTTTGAACAGTCATTCTGTGCTGATCAAGGCCCTTCAAGGACTCTTAAGGCCCCTTTACAGGCTGCAACATCGCTAGTGATATTGCTGTAACGTCACCGGTTTTGTGACGTAAGAGCGACCTCCCCGGCGACATTGCAGTGTGTGACACGCATCAGCGACCTGGCCCCCGCTGTGAGGTCGCTGATCGCTACATGTCGTTCAGGACCGTTCTTTGGTCCTTTGTTTCCCGCTACGCAGCATGCATCAGCGTGTTTGACACCGTTACAACGACATCGTTAGTGACCCAGCCCATAGGCGTGCTAGCGTTCCCTTTCCAGCGAGGTCGTTCTGCAGGTCCGTATCGCTGTTGCGTCGTTGGCCAGATCTGCCTGTTTGACAGCTCACCAGCGACTGTTAGAGACTTTCCAGCGATCCCGGCCAGGTCGAGATCGCTGGTGGGATCGCTAGAAAGTCTCTGTGTAAAGGGGCCTTTACACAATGCACACTGTGTGCATAGCGCTAGGACACTGGACCAGAGATTCTATGGCTCTATACAACGGAGCTGAAGACAATAAGGAGCCGTTTCATCAAGACTTGCACTTCTCACACCAGTCTTGCGGGAAAAAAAAAAAAAGTATGCTGGAGTAAGATGCGCCAGCTCATTAAAAGTTGTACACCTCTTAATACTTTTGTCTGATCTTTGATTCACCAGAGTCCTCATTTGCAGAGCTTAGGATGGAGCTCTTGTTAGCACTTTTTCATTTACCAGAAAAAAATTGCACAAATAATGTGGAAAGTCACAATTAGAGATGAGCGAACCTGAGGATCAGTGTTCGCACCAAACACAGACTTAACAAAACAAAAAAAAAAAAACAACGTTTTGGTTCGGAGTTTGGGTGCTTTATGTATTCAGACCACGCAAGCGATAATCACTGTGCTTAGTGCTCGGCCAAGTGCCATGTTTTGTACGAGAAAAAATGACCACAACGCACAGGCTTGCTTCACTGATTGATGCGAGCCGGCACCCCAGTGAGAGACACTTGCAGTTTTTGGATGCAGTGTGTCCAAAAACAAACAAACTCAACCCTCCCTCTTCTCGGAAATGCTCTTTATGGCTGGCTGTATGTGGGCGGAGAGCCGAGCTGCCCAATTATTGACTGTCCATAATGCTTGCTACTCGAGTTGAGCCCTTTCAGCGAGTCTCTCACCTGTGCGACTCAAGAACCGAGAATCTGAGCATTTTAGTGGTCACCGATCTCTAGCTAGAACATGACCCCACTGATCTTGAACTATGTTCCCATCCACATTTATATCTCTGCATTTCTGTTCCATTATAGAAATAAGGAAATAAGTGCTGGACCTATGGACGCTGGGCATCGGTGGCACCAAACCAATCCCATTGACCAATGGCGCTCTTCTGGTTGCCATCAGGTGTCTGGCATTTCTTTCCTTATAGATGGGGTCTTTAATGAAGCAGCAGATTTGTACAGAGCCTAACTGATTACCTTCAGGAAACCTTCATGTCTGTCTACACAAGTAAAAAAAATTAGATTTTACATTGTCACATTCATTGGCTAGAACACAAGTCATCGTTTTGATATATGTATTTGTTCTTACCTCCTCGTGTTTTCCTTCATTGACCACATTGAGGCTCAGCTGTGAGTGGCTGCTGATTCCACTATCCTCATTACCGTCATCATAAAAGGTGAGCTTAATGGTATCCTTAAAGGACTGTGGACTTCTGTCTACCTTTATGGCACATAATTCAGCCCGTTCATCACTTTCCATAGAGCTCAATGATAAAGTGCTGTTGCGGTTGGTACAAACAATAGAAGTACTGGGGCTCTGCGGTTTGGGAGCGGTGGGTCTCATGGGTGTTCCAGGTATTCCTAAATCTGAAGCAGAATGGGGGATCGGTTTAGGTTCCTCGGAGTCTGAATAAAAAACATCACTGGCCAACTGGCTCAAGCTACTGCTCGTAGGAGATGGACTACATGTCTCTGAAAAGCCTCCCGAAGAAGAGATAGTCATGTTGGTAGGCAGCACATGCGTTTCAAGATTGTTCATATGGTTTCTGGAGGTATTGTGCAGTACCTTTGTGTCAAAAGATGGGGAATATGGATTATATATACACCTCTTCCTTTCGGAGTCAGCACTGCTAGAAACTCTCCTGGAATAGTCGTCATGTAGCCGGCTATTAGGTCTACTCCGGTGGCATTCTTCAGAAGTTGGAGAGCTGCCCTTAGTGCCATCTTTTTTCCACTGTCCGTCTGTAACATTGCTCACTATCTTTAATACTCGGTCAAAGTCCTTTGCCCTGATTGGACTTCTCCATCGCTTTGATCTTCTTTCAGGAGTCCCTCCAAGATTATCAGCATCCGCAGAGGTGTTTAGAGTACTTTTTTGTAGGATCTCCTTTTCGCTGTTGGATTTGATATCTGTTAGATTTGAGGTAGATTTCCTTTTGAATGAGCTTTTTTTGAGAAAGTTCAAGTTGTCTGTGCTTTTACTTCGCCTGTAGATGACTTTGTGACTTTCCAGGTCCTTCACTATGATTTCACACACATTTTGGTCCTTTCCAACAGGTGACAAGCTCAGAGGACTATGGGCTACACGTATTTTATCATTGTCCAATAAGTGGATTCGGCCAGCTCCATAGGCACGTCTAATGCTGCGGGATCTATGAGTGCTTCTCAAGAAGGAGTTATCTGGTTCCTCCATATCGGATCCATCAGACTGGAGTCCGTCCGCTAAATTACAATGATCAGGAGAAGATTTGGACATAGGCAACCGACAAGGGGTCTGAGAACTCAAACACTCGGAGGACAAGCACTTCTGCACATCGCATCTACGTTCACTTATGATGTTAGAGTTTTCCTTTGCTTGGATTCCTTGCAATACTGATGACTTCAGTTTCTTAAAAGATCCCATCTTCCTCAGAGAAGATAATGCATTCCATGTCGAGGAGTTTCCCACACCGACCATAGAACGGGGCCTTTCATTATTAGGACTCAGTCGTTGTTTTGGGCTTGTGAAGAAGTTGGATGACTTGAAGGAGCCCTGATCATCCTGGGAGCCCTCTTTATTGCTGCATGTCCCATTGTGACAGCTGCCATCTGAGAGAGTTCTTGAGACACTTTTGTCTATACCTTGAGAGGTTACTATCGGACTGTTCCCACAGCCCTTGGAGGGTGACGTCATACTCTCAACCATGTGAGCATCAGGATAAATTCAATCTATGGTGCTCAGCCACGAAGTATTAACATGAGCTTGTCTGAAGATGCAAAGTGTCATCTGGTGAAAGTCCTTTGTGTCTTGCTTGGCCTCGTCTATTGTCTGCATGGAGGTTGCCAACTGCAGCCCTCTGCTTGCCCTAAAAAAAAGAAAACAAAACAAAGCCGGCATTTAGAAAAAAGGCTCTTTTTAGACAATTCTACCCAAGTGGAGAAGGCGTGGGGGGCGGGGGAGTGCGTCCTTGCTTTAAGGAGTACTATTAATGGCAGAAAGCTCCATCCCATGGGACCTTGGAAAGTTAAAGTTGCAACAGAGCAGAAAGATGAGAGGCAACTTCCTAATGAATGTGAACTCGGAAAATGGGCTTTCATCTCATTGTTAAGTGGCATCATGTGAGACGTTTTACATTGAGGGGAAAGTCAAAAAGCTGGAAAATCTTCTTATGTCAGGCTTACCATAGACATAGAACCGAAGACTCCAGTGTCTGCCATTCTTAGCAAAGTGAAAAAGTCTCATTACCAAAAGGAAATACCATCCGACTTTACATCAGGTTAATTTTAGGTAGGGTGGACTCTTCAGACGGATAGCGCAACTGGAAAAACTGTGTAAGAAGTCCGGATTCAAGACTTCCATCATCTTCACCATGAACAAGCCCTCTGTTTGCAAACCGGCTACACCGGCCAGTGAATGTTAATACCATCCCTAATAAAATGTTAAATAAACTCTCAGACCTCGTACGGATATTTACTTGGGTTATTCAAAAATCCCAAAATCATGCCAGAGCAAACTAGCCTGAAGTATAATGTCACGGGAGGGGGACAGGGGTGGAAAGCCACACTACTTGATTTATTTACAGGCCGGTTATTCATTACTCGCTGGTTGCCGGGTGACACCATTAATCCGGCGTTGGCTGTGGGGCTGTCAGGGAGTTTTTACTTCTACATACAGTAGATCGTTGTACGCCTTAAATCAAATGCCTCAGAAAATATAGGAAAATGTACAAAAAACAAAGATTCTCTAGAAGTCACAAGTTCCCAGAGGACTGGTGGGAAGTGAGGTGAAGCCCCCCTATCGGTATGGGTCCAACGTGAGGTGAAGCCCCCCTATCGGTATGGGTCCAACGTGAGGTGAAGCCCCCCTATCGGTATGGGTCCAACGTGAGGTGAAGCCCCCCTATCGGTATGGGTCCAACGTGAGGTGAAGCCCCCCTATCGGTATAGGTCCAACGTGAGGTGAAGCCCCCCTATCGGTATGGGTCCAACGTGAGGTGAAGCCCCCCTATCGGTATGGGTCCAACGTGAGGTGAAGCCCCCCTATCGGTATGGGTCCAACGTGAGGTGAAACCCCCCTATCGGTATGGGTCCAACGTGAGGTGAAGCCCCCCTATCGGTATGGGTCCAACGTGAGGTGAAGCCCCCCTATCGGTATGGGTCCAACGTGAGGTGAAGCCCCCCTATCGGTATGGGTCCAACGTGAGGTGAAGCCCCCCTATCGGTATGGGTCCAACGTGAGGTGAAGCCCCCCTATCGGTATGGGTCCAACGTGAGGTGAAGCCCCCCTATCGGTATGGGTCCAACGTGAGGTGAAGCCCCCCTATCGGTATGGGTCCAACGTGAGGTGAAGCCCCCCTATCGGTATGGGTCCAACGTGAGGTGAAGCCCCCCTATCGGTATGGGTCCAACGTGAGGTGAAGCCCCCCTATCGGTATGGGTCCAACGTGAGGTGAAGCCCCCCTATCGGTATGGGTCCAACGTGAGGTGAAGCCCCCCTATCGGTATGGGTCCAACGTGAGGTGAAGCCCCCCTATCGGTATGGGTCTAACGTGAGGTGAAGCCCCCCTATCGGTATGGGTCCAACGTGAGGTGAAGCCCCCCTATCGGTATGGGTCCAACGTGAGGTGAAGCCCCCCTATCGGTATGGGTCCAACGTGAGGTGAAGCCCCCCTATCGGTATGGGTCTAACGTGAGGTGAAGCCCCCCTATCGGTATGGGTCTAACGTGAGGTGAAACCCCCCTATCGGTATGGGTCTAACGTGAGGTGAAGCCCCCCTATCGGTATGGGTCTAACGTGAGGTGAAGCCCCCCTATCGGTATGGGTCTAACGTGAGGTGAAGCCCCCCTATCGGTATGGGTCTAACGTGAGGTGAAGCCCCCCTATCGGTATGGGTCTAACGTGAGGTGAAGCCCCCCTATCGGTATGGGTCTAACGTGAGGTGAAGCCCCCCTATCGGTATGGGTCTGAAGTTAGTGACAGTAAGTGGTAACCACCAGGCTCATCCATGTGAACTTTCAGGGCTGGGACAAGATAAACAGGATATAAAGCCCCCTTAGCAACCAAACAAAAAAGTATCCAGAACCAGCAGGGGGGCTATAGGCCACACACTTCAGGGGTCTATATAACAAGCTTTCCCAGGCTAGACCGCTCACATCATCTCTGCAGACTGATCAGTATTTACAAACAATGCATAAATGTTATCAACATAGTAAATACAAAAGTAACAGTGCAAATAGCATAAATAAGAATAAAACTGACTATGTCTGCCCTGTAATAATAATATCTAGAGCTGATGCATTCAAGCAAGCTGGGCTTTGTAGTTCCACAATTATTAGAAAGCTATATCTAGGCCAAGGTTGGAGCTAGTCAGTGCAAATCAAGCATGCAGGTTGGGTCTGTCCTCCACCTCCAGGTAACAGGTGCACTGCCAGCTCATACCTACACCTCCCTCCCCATGGGAGCGACAGCAAGAAGACCACTGCCAGGATCTCTTACAGTGAAGTCATCCAGATTGCATAAAGAAAAAGGCAAAAAATCCCTTAGATTGAAGCTCTATTATAAAGCTTTGTGCAGACATGTACTAATATATATATATATATATGATTTAGGTTACAAAGTGAATATTTCATGCAAATCTGACATTTCAGTCAATTAGGAGCTGGATGTGGCTGGGGTCGGGGCTGTCTGGGGAAACCTACCTGTTACATTGATGCAAGGTGTCTACAGACAGCCTGTCTGGTGGTCTCCACTGTAGGGGGCAGCTCCTGTGTCTTGCCTAGCTCTCCAGTGCATGTCATTTGTAGCAGAGGGTGATGTATAATCCTTATGAATCTGGAGAAGTCAAGGTGTCCCCTATAGATACTTGAAGGAGCCCAAGAAAAGTCCAAGGGAGCAGCAGTGTGATGTGCAGGCTTCAGCTGAGAGCTCCCAGCACAATAGTGCAGCAGCCAGCAGCAGGGGAGGAGGGGAGGCTGGAGACAGGGGGAGGAGAAGCTGAAAGAAGGGGGTGTCTTATTCCCAACTCTTCCCACACAGCCTGGTCCCCAGTGCAGACTATGGCTGAGGTGACATGCTGGGGGAAGCAGTCTGCTGTAGTGAATGGGAGGAGGAGATGGGATTACAGCCCCTGTGTAGACATGGCACTGGTGGGATTGAGCTCCAGAGCTGCCAGGCATGTCTGTCATGCCACTAGGAATATTCATCATTTAGCTGTTGTGTCATACACGATGCACTTTAATTGGTTATTATAGAAGATTACATAGGAGACAGGTAAATGCCCCCCAGCTACAGGGATGGCTGCTGCTCCTGGGTGCAGGGATAGTTACATAGGAGCAGCTATTACTGCCAGGTACAGAAATCCTCTCTAGCATCTGCTCATCAAGATGCAGCTTGTATAGCCATGGTGTTTCCAACCAATAATGGAGCAATTGTGTATTTATATATAGAGAGGTGTAAATGGGATCTTCCGGACCATGGACAATCCAAAATCTGTACCAAGGTAATATAATAATATAATATTTATTCATTTATATAGCGCTGTTAATTCCACAGCGCTTTACATACAATGGCAACTCTGTCCCCATTGGGGCTCACAATTTAGGTTCCCTACGAGTGTGTCTTTGGAGTGTGGGAGGAAACCCACGCAAACACGAGAACATACAAACTCCTTGCAGATATTGTCCTTGGTGGGATTCGAACCAAGGACCCCAGCGCTGCAAGACTGCAGTGCTAACCACTGAGCCACCGTGCTGCCCGTTTTTCCTTATATTCTGTGCCACTCATAAGGGGTCTTCTTTTGCCTCAAAAGAGTCTTTTAATACCTTTTGCCAAAAATTCTCCGGCAACTAGCCAAAAACATTTGGGCAGTGTGCGGTCACTAGACTATTATACAGCGCCAAGATGGTGGTCGGAAATCGTTCAAATTACAGGACGGAATAATCCTATAGCTGCGTCTACATTAAATGGAAGTATACTCGGGACTACAGAGCAGGAGAAGGACCTGGGTATTCTCATTACAAATAAAGCGGGCTTTACACGCTACAATATATCTAACGATGTGTCGGCACGGTCATGTTGTAAGTGACGCACATCCGGCCTCGTTAGTGGTGTTGTAGCGTGTGACCATTCATCGCATACACGTCATTTATGTCCTTAAAATTGCACGTCGGGTTGTTCAATGTTCCTGAGGCAGCACACATCCCTGTGTGTGACACCCCGGGAACGATGAACAGATCTTACCTGCGTCCCGCGGCTCCCGCCGGCAATGTGGGAAGGAACTAGGTGGGCGGAATGTTTACGTCCCGCTCATCTCCGCCCCTCCGCTTCTATTGGCCGGCTGCCATGTGACATCGCTGTTACGCCCAACGTCCCTCCCACTCCAGGAAGTGGATGTTCGCCGCCCACAGCGAGGTCGAATGGAGGGTAAGTACGTGTGACGGCAAATAATCGTTTGTGCTACACGGTCAACAAATTGAACGTGCCGCACATACGATGGGGGCGGGTACGATCGCATATCGTATGTGATATCGTAAGGTGTAAAGCAGGCTTTAAGCTGAGCAGCAGCACTCAATGTCAGGCAGCAGCTGCTAAAGCAAACAAGATTTTAGGGTGTATAAAAAGAGAGATTAGATCCCGTGATCCCAACGTATTGTTACCCCTCTATAAATCACTTGTAAGGCCACATCTAGAATATGGGATCCAGTTTTGGGCTCCACATTTTAAAAGGACATTCAGAAGTTAGAGTCAGTTCAAAGGCAGGCAACTAGACTCCTACAAGGAATGGAGGCCTCCCATATGATGACAGGTTGAAAAAGTTAGATATGTTTAGCTTAGAAAAAAGACGTCTCAGAGGAGATCTCATTTATATGTATAAATACATGTGTGGTCAATATAAAGGACTGGCACATGACTTATTTCTTCCAAAGACAGTACTAAGGACCAGGGGGCATACACTGCGAGTGGAAGAAAAGCGATTCCGGCAGCTAAATAGGAAAGGGTTCTTTACAGTTAGAGCAGTCAGACTGTGGAATGCCGACCACAAGAGGTAATTTTCAGCGTAAAAAAACTGGGGAAAACAGGTTTTTTGCCGTGCTAAAAAACCACAAGCATGAATATAACTATTTGTTCTTATATTTAGGTCATTCCAATGCGTTTCGGAGACTCATCTGCCTCCTTCCTCAGGGAAAAGCACGGCTACTAGGTGAGAGAAACCTACACACTCGTATAGCACTCACATGTCATACGGATGCTAGGTGAGAAAAAAACACGCACTCGCATGACATACGCAAGACCATACGCATGACACTCATCGCACTTTTCGGGGCGAGTATCAGAGTGATTATTTGTACGCAAGTGGAACCGTACCCTAAAGGTGATTCTGAAATCTCATGCACATACTGTGTATTTCTTCCTTGCAGTTTTGAAAGTAGTAGTGAAACGAGGGGGAGAGGGCTTTCCAGACCATCAGGCAGTGCTGCAGGGGACGGAACCCGGACGAGCTCTCCCAGGAGGGCAGTGGCACCCATAGACTTGGTTTACTATGTTGTCAGCATCTGCTTTCCTTCTGAGTGAGTACCTGATCACAACTTGCCCCAGCGAGCCTGCGCTCCCCCCTGCAATCCATCCCACCATCCAGAGTCCCGGGGCCTTCCCTACCCGTGGAGGGTAACGTCATCTGGCTTCCCCGCTCCATCACCCCGGGTGCTCCCAATGGCAGCGGCAGTACTCCCTATTACCGCACACCACAGGTGGCGTCACAAACTATCTAATCCCCTGTAAATAACCCCTCTTTTACATTTAAGAGTGACCCTGAGCCCCCGGGTCCGGAGACCCTTGAGCCACGAGCAGCGACACCCGGATCCGAGCGGTTCGACCGCTGCTGGGGCGATACATGAGTACTACCATACTCAGGTGCTCTGTACTCGTAACTAGTGATGAGCGGGCACTACCATGCTCAGGTGCTCAGTACTCGTAACTAGTGGTGAGCGGGCACTACCATGCTCAGGTGCTCAGTACTCGTAACTAGTGATGAGCGGGCACTACCATGCTCAGGTGCTCTGTACTCGTAACTAGTGATGAGCGGGCACTACCATGCTCAGGTGCTCAGTACTCGTAACTAGTGGTGAGCGGGCACTACCATGCTCAGGTGCTCAGTACTCGTAACTAGTGATGAGCGGGCACTACCATGCTCAGGTGCTCTGTACTCGTAACTAGTGATGAGTGGGCACTACCATGCTCAGGTGCTCTGTACTCGTAACTAGTGATGAGTGGGCACTACCATGCTCAGGTGCTCTGTACTTGTAACTAGTGATGAGTGGGCACTACCATGCTCGGGTGCTCAGTACTTGTAACTAGTGATGAGTGGGCACTACCATGCTCAGGTGCTCTGTACTCGTAACTAGTGATGAGTGGGCACTACCATGCTCGGGTGCTCTGTACTTGTAACTAGTGATGAGTGGGCACTACCATGCTCGGGTGCTCAGTACTCGTAACTAGTGATGAGCGGGCACTACCATGCTCAGGTGCTCTGTACTTGTAACTAGTGATGAGTGGGCACTACCATGCTCAGGTGCACTGTACTTGTAACTCCATTCTAACAAGGTTAAAACTTCCCTTCGGTTCAGTGTTCAGACCATGACCAATCAGCACCTATCCTGAGTAAAAGTATTATTTATTATGCATTGCTTATATAGTGTCTATTATATTCTGTAGCGTTTAACAGAGATAATATCACTGTTCCCATTGGGGCTCACAATCTACTTTCCCTATCTGTATGTCTTTGGAGTGTGAGAGGAAATCCACACAAACAAAAGGAGACCATACAAACACCTTGCAGATGTCATCCAGGACCCCAGTGCTGCAAAGCAACAGTGCTAACCACTGAGCCATCATACAGTGCTAACCACTGAGCCATCATACAGTGCTAACCACTGAACCATCATACAGTGCTAACCACTGAGCCAACATACAGTGCTAACCACTGAGCCAACATACAGTGCTAACCACTGAGCCAACATACAGGGTTAACCCCTGAGCCAACATGCCATGCTAACCACTGAGCCAACATGCCATGCTAACCACTCATCCACCATACAGTGCTAACCACTGAGCCACCATACAGTGCTAACCATGCGCTACCATACAGTGCTAACCACTGAGCCACTATACAGCGCTATCTACTGAGCCATCATATAGTGCTAACCACTGAGCCACCATACAGTGCTAATCACTGAACTATCATACAGTGCTAGTCACTGAGCCAAAAAAGATTGCTAAATACTGAGCCAACATACAGTACTAATCACTGAACCATCATACAGTGCTAACCACTGAGCCAACATATAGTGGTAACCACTGAGCCGACATATAGTGCTGACCAGTGAGCCACCATACTGTGCTAACTACTGAGCCAACATATACTGTAGTGCTGACCACTGAGCCACCATATTGTGCTAACCACTGAGCCACCATACATTGCTAACCACTGAGCCCATAAGTGATAGCATGTTTTTACCAGATAACCCCTTATGTTAAACTGCATCTGTGACAGCACTTGGGAATTTAACCCCTTAGTGACTTCCTTTTTATTTTAATGTGGCTTTATTTTATAGCGTTGCCTTTTATACAGACACAATGGAATAGCAATCATGCCGTCACAGGTTGGCTTCTTGGTTGTCAGCACACGTTGAGGGAAGTTTCAGAAATTTTATTTTTTTAATGGATGAGGAGGAACACAAGTTTAGCCCCACAGATATTTCACAATTTATTTAGCGTTTGACAATTCAGTGCTGGCTCTGGGACGATAGCCTTTTCTTTCAGTAATATGAACAGGGAAATTCTCTATGTTCATCAGATGTTCAGGGCTTACGAATGACAGTAGTTTGCAAAATATCACTGTGCACTGAAAAATTAGCTGAAAACTTCGTATTTTCTAGTATCTGAAAAGTTTTCACCAGTCTAAACCAATAACACTATTTGTACAAACAAGGCCCCTATACACATCAGACTAATGTGGCTGATATCACCACGTTTAGCTGAGCCTACAATAATGTGTATAGGGGAGTCGGTATGAGGTCAATGGCACATGTCTGATTTCGTACTACCCATTATGCTCCTAGAGATAAGCTGCGGCTTCCTCATAAAGAGCACAGGAGTGTTCGGCCGAATTACCACAAAGTAAGAACACTTTCAAATATAGAAGTTGTGATGTGATCACTGGTGATGTGCACGAGGGGAGATATGTGTCGCTGCGACTACTGCAATCAGTGATGTGAACCCGGCTGTAGTACTCCACCATGTTAGGTGCTGAGAGGGTTAATTTGTATTACCTGGGCCGGGTTTGTTGTGGACAGCTAAAGAGATGGGTGGGATGGCTGTTCACCGTATCTCCACCTCGGGGTGTGGTCCCAGAGGTAAAAGCCAGGTCTCTGGACACACTCATGGTTCTGGTCTGTATTTTCCTGTGTTGGAAGAAGTAGTTCTGTCTTTCTGTGAATGGCTTGTGCCTGAAGTAATAAACCAGGTGAAATTCGACCCATAAGGTGTTCCTGCATCTATCTCCTCTTGCAGTTGAGAGAGTGCCTCTACCACAAGTGGTGGAGAATGCGGGCAGGAATCCCAGGCAATGTTTATACCTGCTACAGAGGAGCTGGATATCCTGGGTAAAGGCAGCAATGAGCCAGGGAACATGGTCAGAGACCATGGAGGACCTGATTAAGCACCTGGTGCAGGCCCAGCAGCAGCAGCAGCAAGCCCAGCAGGAGATGAACAGGTTGTTTATACAGCAGCAGATAGCCCAGCAGGAGACGAACAAGCTGTTGATACAGCAGCTGCAGCAACAACGGGAGCAACAGCAGCGGCAGATAGACGTCCTAGCAGAGGTAATCTGTGGCAGAGCGACCAGTCCAGGCGATGACGCTAACGTCCGGAAGGCGGTAAGGCGAGCTATGCAAAAGATGACTCTGGGGGATGATGTTGAGGCCTTCTTGACTGTGTTTGAGAGAGCTGCTAAATGAGAAAAACTCCCGCCGGAGCAGTGGGCAGAGGTATTGGCGCCATATATAAGTGGAGAGCCACAAAAGGCCTATTACGATCATGCTTTACAGGATGCTAAGGAGTATGACAAACTAAAGGCTGAAATTGTGGCACGCCTGGGTGTCACTATGACTGTTAGGGCACAACGGGTCCACCAGTGTGCATATCATGGCGACAAACCCCCTCGCTCGCAAATGTTTGATTTACTGCATCTGGTACAAAAATGGTTGCAGCCAGAGTCCTCCACCCCAGTGCAGATGGTGGAGTGGGTCATAATGGTCAGGTTCATTCACTCCCTTCTGAAGCCAGTGCAGACTTGGGTTGCTCAGGGAAACCCCCCGAATGTTGACGACCTGGTTGTACTGATGGAGAGGTACCAGGTGGTAGAGAGTTCCCTGGGGAAGCCACGGGACTTACCATTTCCCTATTGGGGGGTTTCTTCAGGGAGTGACACCCAAAAGAAGTGTACAAGAGCCACAGGAGGGGGGAATCCAAGGTTCCAAGTGGCAAGTGGAGGCATACAAAAAACCCCAGTCAGTAATATTATTTGTTGGAGGTGCCAGGGACCGGGTCACATTGCTGTCCGTTATCCCTTGACCACCGAGCTGATGGACTGCAGCATGGGTCGGCGCTCTTCCTATTATGCATACCCAGCCTGCAGTGTGGACAGTCAACCCAGTGAGGGGCCACAGGCGTGTCCTGTAGAAATAAATGGTACCAGAATAGTGGGACTGTTAGACTCCGGGAGTTTGGTGACCCTCGTGAGGGACACACTTGCACACCGGCTCATTCCTGGAAAGAGGGTGTGCATAAACTGTATTCATGGGGATGCCAAGGACTACCCTGTGGCCGCTGTGACTATAAAAACAACTTGTGGGTCGGAGTCTCATGAGGTTGGAGTGGTGAAAGATCTGTTGCACGCAGTAATAATAGGGCAAGACTTTACTTTATTCTGGGAGTTGTGGAGTAAAGGGGTGGAACCCTGTGTCTCAGATAAAGGACAGTTAGCCCTCAATGATAAGACTTCATTTCAGTCGTAGGCGGATGAATTCCCCCTATGTGTGTTGGTGGGCGATGAGGATAAGGCCGTGTCCCAGGAGGTTAACATTTCGGAGTTGGCCGTTTCAGAAGGGAACTTTGGGTCTGTTCAAATGAGGGACCTGACACTAAAAGGGGGCATCTGAAAATGTAACTGTCATAAACGGGGTTGCGCAAGAGCCGGGGGCTGACACCAGATACCCCCACTTTGCAGTAAATGGGGAATTATTATATCGGGTTACCCAGTTGAGAGGTGAGATATTTGAGCAACTATTGGTACCAGGGCCTTATACTGTAGATGCCGGGTGTTAGACATGGCCCTTTCTCATGTCCTGGGTGGTCACCTGGGGGTAGATAAAACCCAGGAGCAGATTCTTCAGAGGTTCTACTGGCCGGGGTGTCATCGAGAAATTCTTAACTATTGTAGATCCTGTCCACCTGCCAGCTAACTGCACCAGTTTCACATTTTCGAAGTCCCCTTGTGCCATTACCTGTAATAGAGGTACTGTTTGACCGTATTGCCATGGGTTTTGTGGGCCCCCTGGTAAAATCTGCTAGAGGGCACCAGTATATCTTAATATCTTAGTGGTTCTGGACTATGCGACTCGATACCCTGAGGCAGTACCATTGAGAAATTCTTCTTCTAAGAATCTAGCCAGGGATTTGATTCATATCTTCTCTCAAATCGGACTGCCAAAGGAGATCCTGACAGACCAAGGGACCCCCTTTATGTCGAAAGTCATGAGGGAACTGTGTAGGGTGCTGCGAATTACATTACTGAAGACTTCAGTGTATCACCCGCAGACCAACGGCCTTGTGGAGAGATTCAATAAGACCTTAAAGTCCATGCTTAAGAAGGTCGTGGAGAAAGATGGCCGAGATTGGGACTGCCTGCTTCCATACTTGCTCTTTTCTATCAGGGAAGTTCCACAAGCTTCTACCGGGTTCTCTCCCTTTGAACTTTTCTATGGTCGACATCCTTGGGGTTTGCTTGACATAGCCAAAGAAATCTGGGAAGCAGAGGTTACCCCCCATAGGAGTGTCATTGAGTATGTGTCCCAGATGCAAGAGAGGATGACTGAGGTAATACCCATCGTGAAAGAGAGTCTTCTCCGGGCTCAAGAGGCACAGGCGAGAGTATACAATCGGTCTGCAAGGGTGAGACAGTTCAGCCCTGGCGACCGTGTGTTGGTGTTGATCCCTACAGTTGAAAGTAAAATTCTGACCAAGTGGCAGGGACCCTATGAAGTGGTCGAGAAACTGGGAGAGGTGAATTATAAGATCCACCAATCGGGTAGAAGGAAGCCCTACCAGGTGTACCATATTAATCTTATTAAGCCATGGCGAGATAGGGAAGCGGTGGAAGCTCTGTGTCTAGCTGCCAAGGTGGAAGCTGATATCGAGGATGTCGCAGTGGCAGAGACGCTGTCAAGGGCCCAAAAGCAGCAGTGTCGGGAGTTGCTTTATCAAAATCGAGATCTCTTTTCAGAATTGCCGGGGTATACATAGGTTGTGGAACATGAAATTCTGACGGAACTGCACGTGAGAGTACATCTGAAGCCGTACTGGATACCCGAAGCCCGCCGAGAAGTGATCTCAAAGGAGGTGAAGAGGCTTGATTGAAGAATCAAGAAGTGGCTGGTCTAGTCCTATTGTCCTTGTGCCAAAGCCGGATGGAGAATGGCGCTTTTGCAATGACTACCGCAAGTTGAATGAAGTCTCCAAATTTGACTCTTATCCTATGCCTCGAGTCGATGAGCTCATTGAGAGGCTTGGGCCAGCCAGGTATATTAGCACCCTTGACCTGACAAAAGGGTACTGGCAAATACTCATGTCTCAAGCGGCCAAGGAAAACACTGCTTTCTCTACACCTGACGGATGTTTCCAGTACACCAGGATGCCGTTTGGGTAGCAGGGAGCCCCAGCCACCTTCCAGAGGGCCATGGACCGGATCCCAGCTTCTCATACCAAGTACGCCGCAGCTTATCTGGACGATATTGTGATTTTCACCTTGGATTGGGGTAGTCATCTACAGAGGGTCCAGGCAGTGCTGGTGTGACGCCCTGAACAGGTAGTCACAGACATACCAACATACACACACCCCCACCCTAGACAGTTACAACAGTCAGACAAAAACCCTTGTTGCCTCCCTCCAGGGCCTGATGTCCACACCAGGTGGGGCGGAGCCAGGCAGTTGGCCCCACCCACCGAGGAGTTCACAGGCCTGGAGGCGGGAAAAGGAGTCAGATGAGTTTTGGAGGTGAAAGTGAGAGGAGTAAAACGTCTGCGTGTGCCTGGGTAGGAGCCCAGGCACTGACAGCAAGGTTGGCAGACGGTGGTGACAGTCTGCAGGAGTTGGTGGAACTCTGCAAAGCCGTAAGGACCGGGGCTGGGCGGTGGCCCACCGGTACCCAACCGGGGAGCGGAGTGAAGCTAAGCACACAGGCAGGGCCATCGGACCCCGACCAGGCTTGGAGCCGCCGTCAATAGTCAAATCCGAGTGTGACAGGAACCCCAGGGGTTCCCCAACAACCAAGTCCTGACAGAAGGCAACAGTCCACACCGTGAGGATATAAGCCACCGCCACAGGCTAGAGATCCAAAGGCCAGCGCCTGCGGGAAAAACTTGCTCCTACGGAACCTATACGCCGGGGAGCGGACTACCGGTGGGCAACCACAGGAGTCAGAACACTTCTAACAGGTGCAGGGAAAGACAGCCACCATCAGCCGTTCGGGGAGAGCACAACAACACTGGAGCCGGCTGCGGGACCCGTCCATCCGTCCGTTTTGGTTTACCAGAGACTCTGTCAGGGATTGTCTGAGTGAGTACACTAGTGCTGTCCGGCACCGCGCCGCGCTGTCCCTGCACCCCAGCCATCCAGCCTCCCCGTTACACCACCGGGCCCCGGGATCACCAACCCCCTACCCACGGAGGGGACAACATCCTAGCTGCTCCCTATCATCTCTCCCGGGATCCCCGTCACCAGCAGTGGTGGTGCCATCATCACTACGTCCTGTGGGTGGCGTCACGAACAATCTCCCCCACCCAAACTATCCCTTTTCACTCACGGGTGAGGAGTGCTGGTCGAGTCTCCGGGTCCGGCCCACCATTCGAGCCACCGAGCAGCAGCAGCAGAAGCCCCGGACCCGAGCGTGGCGAGCGCGTCCCCTCCGCCCGCGACACTGGATGCATTGAGGAAGACGGGGTTTACCATAAACCCAAAGAAGTGTGCCATAGGGAAGGAGGAGGCCAGGTACCTGGGCTATGTTGTCGGTAGGGGTCTAATCAAGCCGCAAGTGAATAAAGTGGAGGCGATACAGAATTGGCCACGACCACTCGCTAAAAAGCAGGTTGGGGCATTTCTGGGAATCGTCGGATACTACTGCCCGTTTGTACCGAAGTTTGCTGTGAGGGCCGCTCCGCTGACTGATCTCATCAGGGCTGTGAAGCCATCGGTGGCCAAGTGGACCTCTGAGGTGGAGGTGGCGTTCCAGGACTTGAAGTCTGCTCTGTGTAGGCAGCCAGTCCCGGTGGCACCTGACTTTACAAAGGAATTTGTGCTTCAGACTGATGCTTCGGAGGTCTGGATGGGAGCCGTGTTATCGCAGGAAATAAATGGCGAGGAACATCCAGTGCTGTACCTGAGTAGGAAACTCTCATCCTGTGAGAAGAATTATGCCATCGTGGAAAAGGAATGCCTGGCCATTAGGTGGGCAATGGACACTCTGAAATATTACCTGCTGGGCCGCAAATTCAAGCTAGTGTCTGATCATGCGCCACTGACATGGTTGAGAAGTAGACAGGGAAAGAATGCCAGGGTGACCAGGTGGTTTCTAGCCCTCCAAGACTTTGCCTTCGATGTAGAGCACAGGCCTGGGAAGTTACATGGGAATGCAGATGCCCTGTCGCGGCTCCCCTGTTTAGTGGTTGATGGTGCCCATGCCCCCGGCTTTGGGCAGAGGGAGGGAATATGTGATGTGATCACTGGTGCTGTGCACGAGGGGAGATATGTGTCGCTGAGACTACTGCAATCAGTGATGTGAAACCGGTTGTAGTACTCCAGCATGTTAGGTGCTGGGAGGGTTAATTTGTATTACTTGGGCCGGGTTTGTTGTGGACAGCTAAAGAGATGGGTGGGATGGCTGTTCACCAAATCTCCACCTTGGGGTGTGGTCCCAAAGGTAAAAGCCAGGCCTCTGGACACACTCGTGGTTCTGGTCTGTATTTTCCTGTGTTGGAGGAAGCAGTGCTGTCTTTCTGTGAATGGCTTGTGCCTGAACTAATAAACCAGGTGAAATTCGACCCGTGAGGTGTTCCTGCATCTATCTCCTCTGTGGTAGAGGCACTATCTCAACTGCAAAAGTGTTAATAGTTTATTTATATCAATTAACAAAATGGAAAATGAAAAAATAAGAACTCTGCCTTCAAAACAGCATCAATTCTTCTAGTTACATTTGCACACAGTATTTGAAGGAACTCAACAGGGAGGTTTTTCCAAACATCTTGGAGATCTAACCACAGATCTTCTGTGTATGAGGCTTCTACAAACCCTTCTGGTCTTCATGTAATCCCAGACAAACACAATGATGATGAGATCGGGGCTCTGTTGAGGCTGTATCATCACTTCCAGGACTCCTTGTTCTTCTTCATGCTAAAGATACGTCTTAAAGGAAAGATGTCATCTGATTCATGGTGTTCAAACCATGGACGGCATGAATCACAGCCTGGCTGCTTGTTTGCAACCATGTATATTTTTCTCTGGAAGGTTCTGTCATTTTATAGAAAATATATTTTAAAGATCCAGATGAGGACAATAGGTGGACACTAGATTAGTCTGACTCTGCCCCCGGCTAGCTCTAACCAGCACTGCTGGAGGTGATTGACAGGCCTCTCCTTGTACACATTCATGGAGAAAAGTTTTGAGACCGGCACAAAGTTTGTTTTTCTCAAAGTTCGATGCTTCAGTGTTTTTAGATCTTTTAGTCAAATATTTCTATGGCTACTGAAGTATTTATCAGCATTTCAGAAGTTTTTGAACATTTATTAACAAATACATCAAGTTTGAGCAAAGACACAATATTTACAGTGTTGACACCTATTTTAAGACCTCTGGCCTTCACACTGGCAGTTGGATATCGACTCCTGGGGCAAATCCTCACTGATGATGTGGTGCACCTGAGTATATCAGGGTGCCACAGGGAACTGCATCCTGTCACCCAGGGTGTAGGGCCTACCCCCAATTGGTTCCAGGTTTCTAAGAAACCGGTGTCAATACCATCAGCACCATAAATTCCAATCAACACCTCTCATCATGACCTGTCAGACACACCAGTGGGTTGGTCAACCTGGAATAGGGCCACCCACCTAGGGGTCAGGCAGACTGGTGGGAGGGAAGTGAGTCAGTTGAGTCTAGAGAGTCACGTGAGAGCCCTCAAGGACTGAAGAACTGGGGAGTAGTAGCTCCCGGGGAGCTAGACCGAGGTTGGGTCGCAGATGGTGGTCCGGGACCAGAGGAGTCTGGGACCGGTGGCAGTGACTTTGGAAAAGGGTGCAGCGGACATAGTCTAAGAGGACTGTCGGCATCAAAAACTCAAAAGAACTGACCGGTACCGAGCACGATGGGGTACAGGACCCTAGGTTAGGAACCGATTCATCGTCCAGATAAGTAACCTGGGAGGGAGAGTATCTTTATGAACTTCCCTAAGAGCTCAGAGATTGAAGGCGACAGCACACCGCGGGGAATAGGGATTTCCAGTAAAGTAGTCCACTGAAATCCCAAGTCTGTCTGCTTTATAATCCTCATCCAGCACCATGACTACCCACAGTGAGTACCCTGGTTCCCCTGCACCCTGCACTCCCAAATATCCACCAAAACCCCAGAGGCCGGGGCCTTCCCTACCTGGGAAGGGACTGACACCTTGCTGCTCCACACCATCTGCCCCAGTACTCCTTCCAGCAGCAGCAGTACTCTCATTACCGCAACCTGCAGGTGGCGTCACAAACTCCTCCCCTGTAAATAATCCCCTTTCAAGGATCGGAGTGTTACCCGAGCCCGGGTCCAGACCCCTGGAGCCACGACCACCCCGGATCTGAGCACCCCAGTCTGCGCTGGGGCGGCACATTGACAGACAGGCTACTATTACCAAATTAGTGCTTGGAGTTTATCACAATACTTGTGTTTTGTTTGTCCACATGCTTTTTATTTTATTCTTTCATTTTACTTACTTATATAGCACCATTAATTCCACAGCACTTTACAGATGTCATTATTACTGTCCCCATTGGGGCTCACAATCTAAATTTCGTATCAGTAGGTCTTTGGAGTGTGGGAGAAAAACACATAAATAGTGAGAACATACAAACTCCTCGCAGGTGTTATCCATGATAGGATTTGAATCCAGGATCCCTGGTTGCAGTGCTAACCACTGAGCCAACTATGGAGACATCAGGATTAGTAGGTGCTTTTGACTGCTGGCCTGGCTGTCTTTAGTAAGACCACATGGACTGAGGCTCATCCCACTGAACGCCCATGTTCCTTCCCCATGGGCAGAACACTACTCAGACAACACAGGGTGAGGGTACCACACTCTGGTAAGATTTTCTTGGGTCACCAACAATCAACAGCATATAGTACATTATCGAGCAAGAGCACAAGATGGTGCAAGGGACAGACTCACCCTTCCTCTGGCCTGTAGGTGATTAGAACCTCTGTGGCTTCGAAGTATCCAGGGCTACTAGCCCAGCCAGAAGCACTCTGCTTTTGGCGGGCACCCACTGAGAGGAGATAGTGGTAAACTTAGGAAGCTGACTAAGCACAGTGAAGTATTTAGCCAGGTGACTGGATTGTTCCAACCTGGGTTCTCCAGTGAATTTTTTGGGTTCGGTGTTGGACAGCGGAGCAGTTCTGTTAGGCCGCGCTCACATCAGCGGTATTTTGCCGCAAAACCGAATCCGTCACAAATGCGTTTTAGTTCCATTCATTTCCAATGGACTCGCGGCAAGATGCAGTCACATGCAGTTGCGTGCGTCATACACAACCACATGTGACCGCATCTTGCTGTGAGTCCATTGGAAATGAATGGAACTGAAACGCATTTGTGACGGATCCGGTTTTGCAGCAATATACCACTGATATGAGCGCGGCCTAATCCTCCAGCTGGAACCATGGAACCTTGGCTGAAGTCCTGTAGAATGACATCGGTGACAGGAGCAAGGCCCTTTTATATCTCTCAGTTTCAATTTCAGTGTCCTGTGTTTTACAAGATTTGGGAATACAATCATGGCTGATTCCTCATAGTTCGTTGATTGAATTAGACTCCATATTTGTCCTCCAAATGCAGAATAGTACACCGCAGGGTGCTGATGCAATCTGCAATTAGCATACACTCCACAAAATAAAATACAGAAACAATGGCTAATGTTTCTTGATCTAGAGAACAAAGGAACAATACATCTGGCATAATTATAGTTCACCCCTACACAAGTGGCCAGAATGACACTGAGTGGTCACACCAACCCATAAGCCCATAAGGCTCCTTTTTGAGGATTGGTCCTATGTTGTCGATTGAAATTAGATCTGGGGAATTTCCTCGCCAAGCAGTTTTGTTCAACAAGCCACTCAGTTATCACTTTTGCCTTGTGACATGGTTTCCATCATGCTGGAAAAAGCAATGATCTTCACCAAATTGCTTCTGGCTCTTTGGAAGAATTTTCTCTTGGGGGATAGTTAGATCCCATTCTTTATTGATGGCAATGTTCTCAAGTAATATTGTAAATGAGCCCACTCCATGGATGAAAACCCACCCAACACCCACCCCAAACATGAGGGGGTTTAAGGATGCTTTACTGTTGGCAGGACAAACTATTCACCTTTTCCCCTCCAAACAATTATTCTTCCGGATGTCCAAGTGTGAAGGGGGCTTCATCAGAGCTCAAACATTAGCCCATATGATATTTTCTAAATTTTTAATAACTGCGGATCCATCCACTGGGAATTAGTTTGTCAAATTCAACAAACTTTTCAGTCGGAAACAACTTCAGGCAAAGTTTAATTTTCTTTGGAGACTTTGTTCTTTTCTTGAAGTGGTTTTAGGACACAAGAAATTCAGTCTAAAGGCAACGACATCGCTAACGAGATGTCGTTGGGGTCACGGAATTCGTGACGCACATCCGGCATCAATAGCGACGTCGTTGCATGTAACAGCTACGAGTGAGTGTTAACGATCAAAAATGCTCACCTTATCGTTGATCGTTGACACGACGTTCATTTTCAAAATCTCGTTGGTCGTTGTGGACACAGGTTGTTCGTCGTTCGTGAGGCAGCACACATCGCTACGTGTGACACCCCAGGAACGACGAACAACAGCGTTCCTGCGTTCTCCGGCAACGAGGTGGGCGTATCTTTCCTTTGGTTGCTCTCTGCCCCTTCGCTTCTATTGGCCGCGTGCCGTGTGACGTCGCTGTGACGCCGCACGAACCGCCCCCTTAGAACAGAGGCAGTTCGCCGGCCACAGCGACGTCGCTAGGAAGGTAAGTATGTGTGACGGGGACTAACGATATTGTGCGCCACGGGCAGCGATGTGCCCAAGACGCACAAACGACTGGGGCGGGTACGATTGGCAGCGACATCGCTAGCGATGTCACTGTGTGTAAATGGGCCTTAACTCATCAAGTTTTTAAAGCAGTAAATGCTTCCAGAAATTCTGGTGTCTTTTCCCAAAATGTCTTTTGTATAATTTGTCATTTCCTGAGAGTTTTTCCTATGGTTTTGACCGCCGGCAGTTTTTTTTTTTAAGGGGTTTCCCATGGTTTTTATGATGTCTTTTTTTGCTGGAGTTTTCAGGCAGTTTTTTTTTCACTCCATTGAATAATGTAGAAAAAGTTTTAGCATTTTAGGAAAACTATTTCATTATTATTATATGATAAAATGCTGCAAAAATCATCTGGGCATCTCCCGAGCATTTTTCGAACTTTTCCAATAACTCACAAAAACGTCTTTAAAAACTCAGTGTACACATACCTTTCAGAATCCACTCCAAAAAAGTGAAATGCACTTTTCTCCACCAATTGTTTTCTTGTTAAACTTCTTCAGAAAAAAAAACCCACTCAAAATACTTCTCATATGAACAGCAAAGGGTATTTTCCACAGTAATGAGTACAAAGAATATGTGCAAAGATTACATATTTGCAGCAGACATTTCAGCACCTAAAATGTCTCTTTCCAGGAAAAGTGCTGCGTACAATACAGGTTTTTCTCTGCATTTTTGCAACATTTTTATGATTTTAATTTCCACCCAAATACTGAAAGAATTCACTTGCTGCAGATTTGAAACTGCTACAACTGCAAGGAAAATCTAATCGGCATCTATCTGCATTCACTTTGCTGGTACAGTATAAGGCTGTGTGCCCACGTGGCTTTTTTTGCGTTTTTTTTCATGTATTTGTCCTTGCTTATTTTAATCTTTAAAAGCATCCAGCAAAGTCTACAAGAATCGTGACTTGCTGTGCACACGCTGCTTCTTTATTCCTCGTAGATTTTGATGCTGAAAAAAGAAGCAGCGTGTCAATTGTTTCTGAATTGTTTTTCTGCGTTTCTATAATTCCCTGCTGTGATGGTGGAATATGGGGGGTTGTGTATAATTTTGTGTAGGTTCCTATTTTAGGTATGCTGCTCTGTCCATTCTGTATTCCTTGTATGCACATTGTCCTGATTGCAGGTTTAATCACCCCCTACCGGGCTTTTGTCACTAAGTCTGGGGGAGGAGCCTGGGATCCACCTAAACTCTCTGTTTACCTGGGAGATTGTTCAGTCTGTCTGAGAACTTCAAGAGACAAGGAAAAAGATTCATCCTCTGGGGGAGAAGCTGTAGCTACAGGCAGCACCCCAGAGAGCCATTGAGAAACCCCATTTTGCCTGGAAAAAGACTGCTGGAGGATTGTGGCTGATCCTCGGGACATTTATCCCATTACTGGACTATTTTACCCTCTGTGTGGTGTATTATTTTTCTGGACCATCTGATTTTGCTTGGAATAAATGTTCTTCGGATTTTTCACTGATCTCTCGCTCTGTTGATTGTGTGATATGGGAGAAGGACCCCTTGACACCTGCAATGCTTTATCACTACAGTGGATTATATCGCAGCACACTGCCTCACACACCATGCATATAGCATGCTCTCTGAGGCTCTTCGTAGCCCAGTTACCCGGGGTCATCATGGTGACGACCCAGAGTTACCATGGCATCGATCGGGTCCCTGTGGTCGCATTACAGGGACCCAATCGCCAGGGAGAGGTAGGTGATTCCTCTCCCTGCCTCCTGAATGCTGCGATCGCTTTGATCGCAGCATTTAGGGGTGGTAAACTTCCGGGTGCGACGCGGGGACCGCTTCGGGCAAGTGAGAGCCGGGTCCCGGCTGTAACATCAGCCGGAGACCTGGCAGCGATCTTGGGGGTACAGTGCCTGAAACCTTGCGATTGCCATGACTAAGAAAAAGCACCAAAAAAAAAGCAGGAAAAAAACGCATGTGAAAAACATGCAAACGCAATAAAAAGTGCAAGTTTTTTCAGCTGCTTTTTTAAGCACATAAAAAAACGTGGGCACAAAGCCTAATACTATTTTTTCTCGTGGCATAAATGCAACGCATGAACAAGCCCCAAGAGATTTCTTTGAAAAGTTTTTGAGAAGAATCTCCTCTTTTCAAACTCTTCTAAACCTCTGAACATAGTTTTAGGACACACCAATGAGTTTTTCTAGGCAAAGCCCCTTCAGAATGAAACCGGTGGTCTGGATCATTGTTTCTCATGTTCTATTAATTAAGTAATAATTATAATAAACAGTTGAATGGCCGCATTCTGCAGGGAAGGAGGTTCTTGCCTGAATTTAGTTTGCAGGGGATAAAAAAAAAAACAAAAAACAAAACACTGAGTTGGGAAGTTTTTGGAAGTTAACGTGTTAGTGAGAGGCTGTGACATGGCGGGTGCTAAAAATAAGTCGCTTGAATTCAGATAAGTGGCTCCATGCAGAAGCCTGACAAACTGCCATGACTGTTCATTTTTTTCTTTTCTTTTTCCAATTTTAAAGTTTTATTGAATTTTCAAAAAACATACATGAGAAGAACACGGAACCATGTTGCATCAAATAGCACTCATCGAAAGTCTGAACGATAACAAACTATCATGGGCTTCATAATGGAATATGGATGATTACAATAATACATGGATAATCATTTTTAAACCATAGAAAATAGTAAAACAAAGAAGAAAGCTAAAGAAAAGAGGCAGTCATGAAGGGTAAAGAGGAAAGAGCGGGTCAGAGTGAAAGGAAGTGAAAGGAAAGGAAGTAGGGCGCGGCGACCGGGACTGATACATTGTCTGTTGGACCAAAACTTGTCAAAAGGGTGGTATATTATCTGAAGAATAAGGGGGCCAGGGTACCTGTCCTCCGGGAGTTAGATTAGTTCCAGAAATTTTTTACCCGACAGGAATGATTCCCACTGAAACCATTTGGTGGCTGTCTCTACCGTCTGCCCACGTGACTGAGCCATCACCATTTCCATTTGGTGAATCACATTCACCTCCATTACCCACTCATCCAGCGTAGGGGGGTAGGATCCTTCCAACGTCGTGGGATCACTGTCTTGGCAGCCTAGAGGAGGTGACCTAAGATGGATTTTTTATAGACCTTTTCGGATATGTTAAAGATGTACAGTAAAACTGCTTCTTGGCGGCTGGGGACTACAATCCCGGTGACCTCTTGAATGGCTACTAATACTTTGTTCCAAAAGACCGACAAGCTCGGGCAGTACCACCAGATGTGTGACATGGTGCCCCCCTGCGCTCCACAGCGCTAGCACGTAACAGGAACTTCGGGACACCACGCATGGAGAGATGCTGGGACCCTGTACCACCTAGAAAGAATTTTATAGCTGGTTTCTTGCATCCTGTTGGCCACCACTGACCTGTGGGTCAGACGGAAACAACGCTCCTATTGTTTTCTAGGGAACGTCTGATTGAGCTCTGCTTCCCATGCCGAACAGAAGCGAGGGGGGGACGTCTCTGCCGCGCTTGTCATAAACTTGTACACCCTTGATATTGCATGGCGCATATCAGAAGACCCACTACAAAGGTTTTCAAAAGTTGTTTGGGGCGGACAGTGGGCCATGACAGTGTCTTGGGAGGTTATCAAGTGTTTGAGTTGGGCATATTCAAAATGGAACCGCAGTTTGAAGTTGCGATTCTCTACAATCTCCCGGAGCGGGAGGAGGGATCCCCCCGGGGCCACCTGTTTTAATCTCAGGGGGTTTAGTTTTGTGCTGCCCAGAAAATTGTTGGAAGATGCTCCCGGCAGGAACTCTGGGTTGTCAGTTAGTGGCATAAGGGGTCCTCTAGGCTCGATCATGAGGTTGCGTGATGACATAGAATGTATCGTTTTCAATGTTTGTTTGGTGTTATAGGACATCTCAATTTTATGTTTGGTGAGGAGAGGCCAGGTCCACGGCAGGGTCGGTATTGATAAAGGGCACAAATCCTGCGCCAGACCAACCCAGAGCTTAGACCCAGAGCAGTGCAGAAGGTCCAGAACCCTGGCGTAAGCGGCTGCCATGTAGTACCGCCTATAATCGGGCAGACCCGCTCCTCCTGCGTTCTTGGTCCTAGTTAAGACGCTGCATCTCAAGCGAGCTCGCTTCTTGGACCAAACAAATTGATTGAATAAGCGTTGTGTCTTGGCCCAGTATGCTGCCGGGATGTAGACCGGAACCGTCTGTATTAAGTATAACAGTCGTGGCAAGACCGTCATCCTGAGAGCGCTAATCCTGCCAAACCACGATAGAGTACCTTTTTGCCATGAAGCCAAATCTCCCTCGAGCCTTGACAGAAAAGTTTGATAATTTAATTGAAAGAGCCTGGTTGGGTCGTCGGGGATCTTTATACCCAAATATCCAATACTGCCGTGGGGCGGCCATCGAAAGGGAAAATTTGGTTTAAGAGCATTGTTAGGGGCAGAGAGACATTTAGGGCCTCTGATTTATCAAAATTGATTTTGAAGTTGGACCATTTGCTGAAGCGGTTTAGCTCCAGCAGTAGAGATGGGAGGGATGTGAGAGGGTTACATAGATAAATAAGGAGATCATCGGCAAACGCGGCACATTTATGCTCCCGGTTGGCGATCCGAATACCCTGTATATCCGGGTTATTCCTGTTGGCCGATAACAGATGCTCCATTACTAGAACATAAAGTAAAGGTGACAAGGGACATCCCTGTCGGGTCCCGTTCCGGAAGGGGAAGGGTTTCGACAGAGTGCCATTAATCTTAAGATATGCAGTCGGGGAATGATATAAGGCCATAATCTTGGATGAGAAAACAGGTCCCAGGCCTATATGCTCCAGTGTCTGTGAAAGTGACTGCCATGAGACTCTGTCGAAAGCCTTCTCGGCATCCAAAGATAGCAACATCAGAGAACGTTTTTTAGTGTGTGCGTGTTGGATTAGCTCTAGGGTCTTTATGGTTTTGTCCCTTGCCTCCCTACCTGGGACAAACCCGACCTGGTCTAGATGAATCAGGTGAGGAAGCAGAGGGCCCAATCTATTTGCCAATAGCTTGGCATAGATTTTTAAATCAACATTAAGGAGTGATATCGGTCTGAAACTACCACATGCCGTGGGGTCTTTTCCCTCTTTACGGATCAGGGAAATATGGGCAGTGGTTGAATGAGGCGGAAAAGGGACAGAGTCCGAAATTGAATTGAAGGAAAGAAGCATTAAAGGTGCTAACTGTTCTGCAAAGGCCTTGTAAAATTTGGCAGGGAATCCGTCGGGTCCAGGACTCTTGTTACCCGGTGTGTCGCAGATCACCGTCAACAAATCATTCAATAAAAATGGACTTTCCAGGTCCTCAATTATGGAGCTACTGAGACGCCGAAAAGGTGAGGACATTGCGGGGCATCCGTCACTCGACTCAGGGGGCTCGACAGGTAAATTATATAACTTGGAATAGAAATCATGAAAAGTATTAGATATGTCAGGGGTGGCATAGAGTAATTCGTCGCGTGAGTTCTTGATGCAAGGTATGAGGGTGTGGGCTCTCCTTTCTCTCAATGCATTAGCCAACAACCTGCCTAGCTTGTCCCCAAACTCATAAAATCTCCCCTTTCCTACCTGTATTAGGCGCTTATATGAGGAATCCAATAGTTTTTTAACCTCCATCCTGGCCTATAGAAGAGCCTGTAAGTTCGTGGCTGATAAGGCACGCTTGTGAATGAGCTCCAGTTCAGAAACCCTTTGAAGAGCTTTTACTATATCTTGGGCCCGTTCTTTTTTGATTTGGGACCCATGTTTAATAAAAATACCTCGTATGACACATTTCAATGCTTCCCACTTATAAGTGGGGGCTGTGTCATCTACTGAGTGGTCTTCTACAAACCTTGTGATAGAGGTCTGAACATCAGTAACACAGAGCTCATCTAGCAGCAACGACTCATTCAGCCGCCACGCCCCCTGGGGGCCGGGAGAGAGGGAATCTCAATCAAACAATAGACCGGCGCATGGTCTGACCATAGTATGCTATCCATCCCAGTGTGTTGAATCCAGGGGAGAGCGTTGTGCTGTAATAATATGTAGTCTATGCGACTATATGAGTCTTGGGTATGGGAATAGAAACTATAGTCTCTGTCGGACAGGTGTTTCAATCTCCAGGCGTCGAACAGTTGAATGCGCAATAGAGCTTTTTGATCCGTTTAATGGTGTTGTAAGCAATGTTAGATTTCCCCCTGGAGTTATCCAAAGTGGGGTCAAGGGTGACATTGACATCACCACATAAAATTACTGTACCTTGTATCAGGGGGATCGCAGCGTCCACCAGACGTGCAACAAAGCTGTCCTGCTTTTGATTTGGGGCGTATGCATTAATGATTGTGAGTGTTTGATCCCCCACCTTCAGTGAGAGGATAATATATCTTCCAAGACTATCTGTCGTGCACTTTAGGATTTGATGTGGGAGGGATTTATGGATAGCTATCGCCACACCCTTAGAACGGGAATCCAGGTTGTCTGAGGATACCCATGTCTGATAATACTTATTTTTAAGAATGGGGGCATGCCCTTGTTTGAAATAGGTCTCCTAAAAACACACCATGCTCACCTTCCGTTTGTGAAGGTGGTACAATATCTGTGATCGCTTCTCCGGGACAATGAGGCCCCTGGCGTTGAAAGAAGCGATAGTTAGGTCTGCCATCTATAAGAGAGTGAGACATTAGAGATATATGAGAAAGGGGATCGAACACGATCAGCCCGGCCGCCAAAGAAAGGGAGAGGAAGAGATTTGAGATGAGTAGAGTATAGCGGGGAAGAAAACAAAAAGAACATCAGGTAAAAAGACCTTGCACAGTAAACTAAGTCCGAACAAATGTTCCTAGGGAACATATCCGCCTTATCTAGGCAGGACAGAGGATCCCGACCTATTTGGGGAAAAAGGATGTCAGACATAACCAAGCAGAGCTCCTGATATATTAAGAACATTAAAGATAACCATAAATACCGGCAAAAGAATTAGATGCTGATATAATACGGGCAGTTGATAAACTGTAAAGCAAAAAGTGAAAGTCATTTAGCTTTGAATAACTGTAGATAAGATAGGTCATAGAGGCGTACGTGGCCTCTGAGCCTCTCTATGTCAGGTAACGAGGGCGGCCAGCCCCACGGCCCCATTCTCCTCACGGAGGTAGCCCCCTGTTGGACCCAGAAGGTGGGGTTGGTCTGGTATAGATGATTCTTTCCCTGGGGACCCAGGGCTGGAGCAGAGTAATTGGCCAGGCCGCGATAGAGATTGCAGGTAGGCCCAAGTTCTTGGTGAACGCCGGGATATCCTCTGGGGAGCGCAGGACCAACCATCGAGAGTCCTTCTGAACCGATAATGAGAATGGGAATCCCCACCGGAACGGTAGTCCCTTTTCTTTTAGGACATCCAGAAGGGGCTTAAGGGTAGCACGTTGGGCTAGGGTGTGCCTTGAAACATCTGGCATGATGCGAATGGCAGAGCCGTTGTTTGATAGGTTCGGTTTCTTCCTGGCTGCTTGTAAAATGGCTTCCTTTGCAGCAAAGAACTGCACCCTGCACACAACATCCCTTGGACGGGGGTCCTCTGGATCCAGAGGACGTAGAGCTCTATGGGCTCTGTCAAGCTCTAGAGGGGTTCCTGGTGGCTTCCTTAACAAATTATTAAAAATGGAACGGAGGACGGCAGGGATATCAGGGGCCGCAATTGATTCAGGAAGGCCTCTAATACGTAGATTGTTCCTTCTATTTCTGTTTTCTTGATCATCTACTTGTTGTTGAAGGGCAAATAACTGCTTGGACTGCTTCTTTACTGTCTCTTGGATTGATTGAATAGAGACTTGAGAATTTGATTGCTGCTTGGTAAGGGTATCAACCCTATGAGTAAGTGAGGAGAGATCAGACCGCAGTTGGATAAATTCCTTTTTACATTCCGCCACCACTTGGTTGGCCAGTGCTGCAATGTCGTTCTTGGTGAGAATTGCTTGTAACGGTGCTCGCAGATCTGCCAAGGATGCTGGGCGATCTTCACTCGTCGAGGCGGCAGCATGAGACATATTGGGGTATGCATAAAAAGAGTCCTGTATAGCTGGGCCATATATCATTTTCTGTGTACTTTGGGGGTTGTTCATGCCCTCCCACAGCGGTGGTCCGGCTACAAGACGGAGTGGGGGAGCTCCCAGTGCCATGGGCCCTTTGTGCATGGGTATCAATGTACCCCCATCCAGAACCCCGTCTGCGCCCATCTGGCTCTGAGCCCAGGAGGATCCTGTGCACCAACTGTCTGGAGAGGTGGGGGGCACCTCCTTCTGAGGTATTCCCCAGAACTCAGCAGTCGCCTCCATAGACTCATGCGGTCCTCCTCCGTCCTCAGGTCCCTCTGAGGTTCATGTGGCCCCTGGTAAGGGAGTGTGGTTTATGCTACTACCACCACCCCTGATGTGGGCCCCTTTCAGCAGGTCCCCCCTCCATACCTGTAGCTGTAACTTTTGGTCAGGCAGTCCTACAGGGGTGTCTGCTGCGTCGTCCTCACCTGCATCAGTCGCCCTTACATAAGAGGCTGGCAGCTCCTGAGCTTTGGCCGCTCTGCGCGGCATCTGATTCTTCAGTGCCCGGGGCTGCAGCGGTGAGTCATCACCTGGGCCCGGGTACGTGTGCAGTCCACGCTTGCACGCCGCAGCACTCCAGACTCCGCTGGCGCTGGCTGCTGGTAAGTATTGGGGGCTCACCGGTCCCATCGGCAACGCGTTGGGGTGCGGGGCAGGCGAGATCGTGTCCGCGGGTGTCCCGTCCTCCAGTGCCGATCCTCCAGGCCTCGTCTCAGGTAGGTGGGCGCCATCTTGGAATGGCGCCAGCAGATTCACTGCTCCTCCCACCGTGGGGTTTTTGATTGTGTACACCGCCGCTGTGGGTCCCTCGGTGGGCCCACTCATATCACGGGGGGTCTCTGCCACTTCGCCCATCCTCTGGGTCTGCAGCATTGCCGTATTCTCGGGCACCAGGACAGGGGCAGGGACCAGTTCAGGCTCTCCAGGCCGCAATTCGTGCCCCGGCTGTGCAGTTGCCCCAGACTCCCTGGAGCGGGTGAAATAAGCCCCAATGTTATTCTGGGGAGCAGGGGGTCGACTTGAACTTGACGAAAACCACGTCCTCACTCAGCCATGTCTAGCTTTCCCCCCCCCCCCGATTTTTTCTTTTTGTGGCCTTGAGCAAAAAATGGATATGGAAAAACTAAATAGAGATTCTTAGTATAACTTGTGAAACAGTCTTAAAAAAATCAACATCCATTTCTACTATCAGAGTGAAAACAGGGTGGGCCATTTATATGGATACACCTAAATAAAATGGGAATGGTTGGTGATAGCAACTTCCTATTTGTGATACATTAGTATATGGGAGGGGGGAAACTTCTCAAGATGGATGATGACAATGGTGGCCATTTTGAAGTTGGCCATTTTGAATCCAACTTTATTTTTTCCAATGGGAAGAGGGTGGTGATCATCACATTATGGGTGTCAGATCCGAGCATTCCTACATGAACACTGTCCTGGAAAGTGGATTGGTCATCGTGGACCAGTTGAATGGCCACCAAGGTCTCCCGATCTGACCCCTTTTGGGGTCATCTGAAGGCAATTGTCTATGTTGTGAAGATATAAGATGTGCAGCATCTGAAACAACGGATACTGGAAGCCTGTGCTAGCATTTCTTCTGCGGTGTTGCTATCAGTGTGTCAAGAGTGGGGGAAGAGGGTTGCTTTGACAATTCAACACAATGGACAGCATTTTGAACACAATTTATAAGTGGTCACAAAATTATAAATAACTAATGAATAAATAAAGTTATATTAAAACCAAGCACACCATTGTTTTTCTGGTGACATTCTCAATAAGTTTGATGTGTTACATGACCCTCTTCTCATTGGAAAAAATAAAGTTGGATCCAAAATGGCCAACTTCAAAATGGCCCCCATGGTCACCACCCATCTTGAAAAGTTTCCCCCCTCCTATATACTAAGTAGCCACAAACAGGAAGTTGATATCACCAACTATTCCCATTTTATTTAGGTGTATCCATATAAATGGCCCACCCTGTAGTATGAGTTTACGTTGTGACTAGTATGGCAGGTAATGACCAAAATGGCATTAAATGTTTGAGAGAGTTGATACTGAGTCCATCTTCAACTTGAAAAGGTCCAACAAGTTTATCTTTCATAATATCAGCCCATAGCACAGGGGTCAGCAGCCATATGTGGCTCTTTTGATAGCTGCATCTGGCTCGCAGACAAATCTTTAATTAAAAAAAATACTGTATTTTCCAGTTTGTAAGATGCAATTTTTTCCCCAAAAACTAAGGGAAAAATGGAGGTGTGTCTTACAAACCACATATGGCTTACTGAAGCAGCCGTGGTGGCGCAGTGTCGGTAATACTGCGGGCTCGAGGGGTGTCGCAGGGCCGAGCACCATTGATCTCTTGAAGGACTGCGAGCTGCTTTGAATGTCTCACAGTTGACGAGATCGTTTTCAAGAAAAAGGCCGTGGAGGAGGCACGTGCATGGACAGCCATTTTCTTGAAGTCCATCGCGTCGAGCTGCGCATGCGCCATGGCCATTTTCTTGAAGTCAATCTTGTCACCTGTGCGAGATTCAAAGCAGCCCGCCGGCAGAAAAATAGTCCTTGCCTCCGCAAGACCCCACGAGCTCGCAATATATCCGACCCTCCACTGCCGCACACTGATCCATGACACCCCCTCTTCCGAGTCTGTCAGAAGATCAATGGATCCTGCCGTCGTGACCACCACCGCTGCTTCCTCCTAGTGAGTTAATAAAAGAGGCACATTAATGGTAAGAAGCACTTTATTCATCATTGGTTAGCAACAGCATAACAACGTTATTAAAAATAATTCAGAGACTTATTGTACTTTAAACGTGTTGGTCTTACATAAAATGCACACATTTACTTACTTTTAGACATATTGTATGTCTCTCACAGAATTACATCTTAAAATATGTGGCGTTCATGGCTTTCTCAGCCAAAAAGGTTCCCGACCCCTGACCTAGCAGTACCCACCTCCACATTGCTGGTTTCTGAGTTGGAGGGGAGGTCTGTGCCCGTTACTGATCTAGCCACAGCCCATGCATCTGACCGTCAACAGTCACTCTCACAACCTCATCTCATCAGTCCATAAAGTCTTTGAAAACTCTGTCCTCAAAAATGTCTTGGCCCAGTCTTGACATTTCCCTTTCTGTGTCTTGATCAGTGGTGGCCCGTGTCAGCATCCTCACCTCGGCCGTGTCTCTGAGCAAGGAACAGATTGTATCTTCTGGGCTCTGCAGGGAGGTTGTAGTTCTAGAATATGACGGCACTGGTGGATGATGGGTTCCTGGTCTCTTCACGACTGAGTCTTCTCAAATCTTTAGCAGTTAATGGGCATCTTTTTTTCTCAACACAATTTTCGAACATTTGCAACAAAACGTTTGATGGTTTTGTCATCACTCCAATAGCTTACCAATTTGAAGAGTGCTGCATCCAATTCTGTAAGACGTATAACAATTTTTGACTTTCCAGAGTCAGTTAAATCTTGTTTGGTCCATTTTGCCTGGGGAAAACAAACTGCCTAATAATTCTGCACACCTGGATAAAGGGTTTAGTATCCTTAGGTCGCACCCTCCCTCATTTCACAAATACACATCACTAGAGATGAGTGGAAGTTGGACCAGGCTGAAGTTATAGATGGGGGCATAGGTAGCCATTTTACTTGGACACTGTTCGCTAAGGATGCCCTACCTTCATCTGCCCTTGAAGACGCTGGTTATATAAATGGCACATGGTGGACCCAAGAGTTTTGCATACAGCTCTGTACTAGATATCCCCAAAATATTGAGGTCTGCACTGCTCCAGCTCATATAGCCGATCCTTATGTGAGAAGATATTGACTGGGTTGGTCTCACTATTGGGGATTCCACAATCAGCTGTCATTAACGGGTGACCTCTTGAGTAGTATTTGACTTTTAGGATGGTTACCTCCAATAGGTGGCACTAAAGTTTGTCTCCTTCCTCCCTGAAGAGACAATTTGAATATTACCCAGAGGAGCATTGCAGCTATAAGACTCCTCACCAATGACAGCCAGATTGGTTTGCCAGTCTCCGCAAGGAGAATAGTTTTCCCCTTAGACCCTAGTAGGTAAAACAGACATTTAAATGAATGGTTTCCTAACTCATTGTTCACCTTCCCCAGCTGCCCTACAACCTGTTGGATGATGATCGATCAGCCATATATTGTTGTCTCAATCCATTCTAGTCAAAACATTGTGACTGACGACAGTAAATCATGAGTGACCGGTTGGGGAACAGGTGCAGTTTTTACATGGTTGTCTTATTTGCTGATTCTCCACTGGTGGTCCACCCCATCCAATCTCTTCTAAGTGAAAGAAGTGAAATATATGATTGCAGGTATGGGGTAAAAAATAATAAAGTATTTAATAGGATTTTGGGAGAAAAAAGTCACTCCATATCATAATTTGTTATCCAGCAAAATAAAAAAAAATTCTCAGGCTGATTGACTGAATCCATGTATAGCCTTACATTCTGGTGCAGGCGATACACCATCAGCATTCATACAGAAGTGAGGGCAACCTTTTAAATTGTCCAAATTACACTTTTTAACAGAGCTTGTTTTTTTGGGACTAGGATGTTAATAAACTATCCATAGGACTATATTACATGATCTTTTTGTGTCACAGGTGACAGACCGTCTTGTCGTGTCTGGTTATAGAAGGTCACAGCGTTTGACTTGGAAAACTGCTCTCTGATCATCTATCATTTCTGCTTGGTGTTCATCTCCTTCCCTTTAGGACCCTGCGGAGTTCCTCAGACTGTCAGCTGCTTTTCCTCAGCACTTCCTTTGTATCTTTATATACCTTCACTTCCTATTACTCAGTGCTGGTGATATTTCATATGCCTTTAGCAAGTGTTCAGTGCAAACAGTCGGTTTGCATATGTTTGGAGAATCTTGGTGGTTGTTGCAGTTTCTCTCCCTGAGTCAACAGGAGATAAGTTGTTTCTTGTTTTCCCTTATTTGTTATCCCTATGAGTCCTTTAGCGCCTAGTGGGGTTGACGAAGAGCTCATCCCATCCGCTCCCTTCCTACGGCCCAGATTAGGCTCAGCCCAGGGTCAGGTATCTGACTTGGCGCATAGGTGAGGAACCTATCTAGGGTGCTGAGGGAAGCCAGGGCCCAGCAGTAGGTTTGGTCAGGGGTCACCATCTCCACCTTCCCCAGACACAGGCGTTCCCTTTCGCTGTTCACTTGGTACTTCCCCGTACCTAGCGTGACAGTGTGAATCCCAATTTCCAGAACCTCCATGGATGATCTGATTAAACGTGCCATTGTGCATCGAAGAGCTCTGTACATTGCGTATTGGTCATGAGTGGTACTGCATGTTCTTACCAATATCAACAAACAGGAGAGAGCTTGCAGCACCATCCTATGCCACGCTCAGTGTCCTGGGGCCACCTCAATCAGCTGATCTTTGGGTCGGCCGAGAGTCCTATAAAGGATGGTATTGGTATTAAAGACTTGGAAAGTTCCATCAATGTGAAACTTTTGGTTCCCAATGCAATATCTATTTCAAGGTTCCTGCCTACCATGTACAATTTTACTATTGGAGTCTTCTAATTTGGGGCAGAGGGCCCTCAGAGCACCAGGCCATGGATGCAACATCTACCTCTGCCCCTTTTTTTCCCATGTGAGCTGGGTATCCTGTACACATGTCTGGAGGCTAAAGCCTGATGCCTGTCAATTACGGTAGTTCCAACCTGCAAACGTTTTCCAAGCATACTGTTATGGAACATATGTTTGCAGCATGTGGTCTGGATGATGTGTAGGTGGCCTTAAGTGTTGTTTTTAACCATAAGAATAAAAAAAAATGGAGTATAAGGTTATAGTATAAGTTAAAGGGAATTTGTCACCAGGGTTTTGCTACCTAATCTGAGAGCAGCAGAACGTAGGGGCAGAGATCCTGATTCCAGCGGTGTGTCATTTACTGGTTTGCTTTGTGTAGCTTTGATGAAATTGTGAGGGTAGGCCTGGGCTATAGGCCGTTTGTCCAGATATAATAAGATGATCTGTGTATGTAAATAATCAAAGTATAGATTTCGTTGCATAATTATCTGTGTGTCTGTGTGACAATCACATAGAAGCTTCATAATATGATTCTAAGATGTGTGTACAGCAAGGTGTTAACAAAGATAATGAAGCCAAAATGAACAATGAACAAAGAAGTATTCATGACATACTGAGAGAATTTATAATCTGCGGGTTCTCACCAGCTGGGATATGGGATGTTGACTCCTTGTTCTTGCTCCAAGGTCGAAGTCGAATCTTGTGTTGAATAATTACAAGATTCTTTAATACACGGGTCAGAAGTAAGCTTCTGCTCAAACAGTGAAGACGTTTCATTTTTTGATTAATTTATACCTGCGCAGATCGGTTTGAAATCCGTCTCTGTGACCCTAAAAAAATCACATTTGCAATTTTCTCTAAATTCCCAACCTTGATAAAATCACTGTTTTATCAGTAGGAAATTATCATTAGAGGACTAGTAACCCTGCTGCCATGTAGTCCTACATATTCATGAGCTCAATATAACCCCTCCCATACCACTGATTGGCTGCTTTCTGTGTATACTTTACATAGGCAGTATGCTGCCAATCAGTGGTGTGGGCGGGGTTATAGAGTGCCACATCCAAATAACTGCTAGATCTGCAGAAGAGAAAACAGTGATTTTATCGAAATGAAAACAAGCACCTCAGTAAGTGACACATCGCTGGAATCAGGGTCTCTGCCTCTACATTATGCTGCTCTCAGATGGGGAGCAAAAACCTGGTGACAGATTCCCTTTAAATAATAGAGCACATGTATTTTATTTGATAAATACCATGTTTTAAATATAAGATACTGGAGTTTAAAAACAGAACCACAATGAGCAAAAAAGAAGATATGGCATAATAAATACAGGTAATATAATACTATATGTAATATGCAGTGCTAATATTTTACAGGAATGGGACATAAATGCACAATGATGAAAATATGACGCCATCGCAGTGATACAGGCACATTCTGGTATGGGGCCTATTTTTTTCGCTTTATATAATCGTATTTAATATTTAGAATAATGTTCATATTATTTAGCACTGGCCATTTTATCTTCTGTTTATGGATCAGTTTTACAGTTATGTACTGGGCGTCTTATACCCTGATCCACATGTTTGTATCCAAGTAATGTATGATTCATGTTACACTGGCATTGCTCGTTTACCGTACCATCTGGTGTATTATGAATATTCTTGTACTTATGTCCTATTTTGCAATTATATAAATGTGCATTTATGTCCCATTCCTGTAAAATATTAGCACTGCATATTACATATTGTATTATATTGCTTGTATTTATCATTCTTACCATGTCATCTTTTTGCCCGCATCTTTCCTTGCAGATGAAGGCTGCTTTAAAGGGAATCTGTCACCAGGTTTTTGCTCCCCCATCTGAGAGCAGCATAATGTAGAGACAGAGACCCTGATTCCAGCGATGTGTCACTTACTGAGCTGTTTGCTGTCATTTTGATAAAATCAAAGTTTTCTCTGCTGCAGATCTAGCAGTTATACAGGGCTCATGAATATGCTGGACTACCTGGCAGCATGCCAAGTAGTCCTGTAATGGTAATTTACTGCTGACTAACAGTGATTTTATCAAAACTACACTAAGCAGCCCAGTAAGTGACACATCACTGGAATCAGGATCTCTGCCCCTATGTTATGCTGCTCTCAGATTAGGTGGTAAAACATGGTGATAGAGGCAGATGAAGGCTGATTAAAATGAAACTAACAGCTGCGGGTGCAGCGGCGCTCTGCCTGCGACTGTCAACCTGTTACATGCCGCCGTCAATCTCTATGGAGGAATCAGAAGAAACGAAAAGAAGTTCCAAATCGGTGGAAAGTGGATATACCATAGGTGCTTTATTCAACATGTTTCAATGGTGAACCCCACTTATTTATCAGGAAATGCACCAAATTTGCTGTCAGTCTGTGTCAGGGGGGAGGGGCTCTTTTGACTTCTCATTGGCCTGCAGGACACCTATCTGTTGTCATCACAGCCAGGGGTCTGCTGCTGACCTCTGTGTGTGTGTTTGTCATCACCGTACTCCTGGGAAAACCAGCTTGTGGCTGGCGTTCATAGGAGACTACGGTGGCTCAGTGGTTAGCACAGCAGCCTTGCAGCACTGGGGTCCTGGGTTCAAATCCCACAAAGGACACCGTCTGCAAGGAGTTTGTATGTTCTCCACGTGTTTGCGTGGGTTTCCTCCGGGTACTCCGGTTTCCTCCCACACTCCAAAGACATACAGATAGGGACTCTAGATTGTGAGCCCCAATGGGGACAGTGTTGCCAATGTATGTAAAGCGCTGTGGAATTAATAGCGCTATATAAATGAATAAAATTATTATTATTATTTCTTCTATACACAGCAATGCTGTGGCACTGCTGTGTATAGAATAAGTTGATCAGACTTATTCCCTAAGGGGAATAATAAATACAGTAAAAAGTAGAAAAAAATATAAAAGTTAAAAATCATCCCCCTTTTACCACATTAGAAAATACACATATTTGATATTGCTGTATTCATAAAAGTCTGAGCTATCAAAATATAAAATAAATGAATCCAATTGTTAAATAGTGCAATGAGAAAAAAAATCAAAACGCTAGAATTAGTTTTTCCGCCATCACAACAGAAAAAAAATGTAATAACAGGCAGAAGACACCGCCGCTCCTGTCAGCTCCACGCAGCTAATGAAGGCAATAGCGCAATCAGCTGAGCTGTCACTGAGGTTACTCGCGGCCAACGCTGAATACAGCTGATCGCGCTATTGCCTTCATTAGCTGCGTGTAGCTGACAGGAGCGGCGGTGTCTTCTGCAGCTCCGGTCACCTCCATGCAGCAGAGCTGGAAGCGACGCTGGACCATCCTGGATTACGCCGGACATGGAGGGCTTTTTCGGGCTTATTAAAGTGGTGAATCAGGGTATATGTTTGTGTTTTTTATTTCTAATAAAGGATTGTTCAGGTGTGTGTGTTTATTTACTGTCACTTACAGATTAATCATGGAAGGTATCTCGGGGAGACGCCTGACATGATTAATCTAGGATTTAGTGGCAGCTATGGGCTGCCATTAACTACTTATTACCCCGATTTGCCAACGCACCAGGGCAAATCGGGAAGAGCCGGGTACAGTCCCAGAACTGTCGCATATAATGTATGCGGCAATTCTGGGCGGCTGCTGACTGATATTGTTAGGCTGGGGGGCTCCCCATAACGTGGAGCTCCCCATCCTGAGAATACCAGCCTTCAGCCGTATGGCTTTATCTGGCTGGTATTAAAATGGGGGGGGACCGCACGCCGTTTTTTTTAATTATTTATTTATTTATTTATTTTACTGCACAGTATAGACACGCCCACCGGCTGCTGTGATTGGGTGCAGTGAGACAGCTGTCACTCAGCGTGGGGGGCGTGTCTGACTGCAACCAATCATAGGCGCCAATGGGTGGGGAAAGCAGGGAATACGAGATTGATTAATGAGCGGCCGGCATTTTCAAAGTAATTGTTGCCGCGTATTCTCTGCACAGCTGTTCCTCGCCGCGCTGGTGATCGGGGAGCGGTATGAGCCGGGGAAAGAAAAATAACAAGCGCCAATGTAAGTATGACTGAGAACAGCAGAAAAAAAGGTAAGTATACTGACTTTAATTTAAAAAAACCCAAAAAATAAGATCTCTAGTGTAAAAACGCACACGCACGAAACGTGCTGAACACGGACATACTCCGTGTGCGGTACGTGCAGGCACGGACCCATAGACTAAAGCGGGTCCGTGCCTGCGTGCTGCCGGTCAAAAACGGACATGTTGTCCGTGTAGAAAAGCGCACACACGTACTTACCACACGGACACACGTTCCGTGTGATTTTACGTGTGTGCCATCTACCATTGAATAACATGGGTCTCCGTGTGTACGTGTCTCCGGTACGTGCAAATACGTACCGCACACGTACAAATTTAACGGATGTGTGTTGCGGGTCTAAAGAAAACAAAAACTATACATGTTTGGTATCTACATAATAATACTGACCTGAAGAATCATAGTGCCAGGTCAGTTTTATGGTAAAAGGAACTCTTTACATAAAAAAAAAAAAATAATTGCAAAATCTCACTTTTTTTACTATTTCGCCTCACTTTTTAATTTTATTTTTCCAGCTTACATTACATCATATTATAAAATGGATGGTGTCATTTAAAAATACAACTCATCCCACAAAAAACAAGCCATATGGCTATATCGACTAAAAAATAACTACATGACTCTTGGCATAAGGGGACGAAAAAAACAAAGACGCAAAAATGAAAAAATTACCTGGTCCTTAAGGGCTTAAACACAAAAACCTAATTTGAACAATAGGTAATTTTCTGATGACACATTCCTTTAAGTCAGGGGTCTCAAACTCAGCTTGGTGTATGAGCCACATATAGAAAAAAAATCATTTGTGGGACCGCATTGATTGCAGGACAAAGTGACATTTTTATTGGTAACATATTTTTTTTTCTTTACACGTTTGGATCACTGTTTTTGAACATTTTTTGCTTGTTTATTACAACAAACATGCACTTTATTTGTTTAAAAAATACTAAAATAATATATATATATATAGTGTTAAAAAATTGTTCATACATATTTTTTTGTTTACATTTTATCCCTTTCTTGTAAGGAATATACTTTTACAAGTAGCACCATATAGTAATTTTGCCAACATCTTTTAGTAATGTCCCCCATCTTGTTCACCTTCTTGAAGTAATGGTCCCATCCTGGTCCCCGTCCTGTAGTAATGTGCCCATCCTTTTTCCCTTTTACAAATGTGCCCCATCCTTGTCCCCATCCTGTGGTAATGTGCCCATCCTGTAGTAATGTGCCCATCCTTGTCCCCTTTTACAAATGTGCGCCATCCTTGTCACCATCCTGTAGTGATGTGACCCATCGTTGACCCCATCCTGTATTAATGTGACTCATTCTGTAGTAATGTGCCCCATCCTGTCCCCTTTTTACAAAATGTGCCCCATCTTTGTCCCCATCCTGTAGTAATGTGCCCCATCCTTGTCCCTATCCTGTAGTAATGTGACCCATCCTTGTCCCCATCCTGTAGTAATGTGACCCATTGTTGTTCACATCTTATAGTAATGTGACCCATCCTTGTCCCAATCCTGTGGTAATGTGACCCATCTTGAAGTAATGTGACCTATCAGGTCCTCTTCTTGTAGTAATGCCCCCTTTACTGATCCTCTTCTTCTAGCAATGTCCCATCCTGTTCACCTATTGTGACATTCTACGCACACATACACTAGCAATGTCCCATCCTTGTCCACTTTTGTGCCATTAAACACACAAGCTTTGTCCCCATCCTGTAGTAATGTGCCCATCCTTGTACTCTTACTAATCTGCCCATGCAGGTCCTCTTGTTGTAGTAATGACCTCTTTACTGATCCTCTTCTTGCAGCAATGCCCCATCCTTGTCCTCTATTGATTCATTAAACACACACAGTGACATTAAACACGCACACACGCACACGCACCAGCAATGTCCCATCTTGGTCCCCTATTGTGCCATTAAACAGGCACACAAACACATTCTTCTCACCTGTCCTCCATTCCCTCGGCATTCTCTACCCTGCTTCTTGCAGCCCAAAGGAACGAGCCCCCCTTGAAGGTCATGGCCGCTGTCAGCGCTTCATCTAACATTTAGATGAACGTTTTGCCACCGTCATGCAGAGTCAAGCTCTCTCTGCACTATTCAGAGGCAAGCAGGTGACGTCATACACAACAGCTGCTTGCCTCTGATTGTCCAGCGGCTGCCATTGGAATAGTGCAGAGAGAGCTTGACTCTGCGCAGCGCTGGTAAAACGTTCATCTCAAATAAAGCAGTGATGGCTGCGGCTCCTGCACCAACTGCGATCGTCAAGGGGGGCACATGCCGCAAGAAGCAGCTTGAGGGGCCACATGTGGCACGCGTGTTTGAGACTTCTGCTTTAAGCATTAGTAGAATGTGAACTCCTCCGCACGTGAGCTCTGTTTGTGGACTTCTACTTTCCATGCTCACTATGGTATTTGTAGTGATTTGCTGTTACGTGCCGCAGTCTGGTACGTTTTTTTGTGAATTAGGGTAAATAGGATAATTACTGCCCTGATGATATGTTCCATTGAGTCCTCAGATGTCTTAACACTTAGTGCAGAACATCTTCTCTAGGGTGATGCAATAATAATTATATAATTAGTGACCACAATGAAATAGTCAAGTACAACAAAGATGTCATCATGGAGGTAATGACCTACAATAATGCAAATGAAAGCAGCTTAATGTAAACCTTCAGTTCAAAGACACCTGAGCTGGAAGAACGGGGAATTTTCTATGAAGTTACGTTATGCGCACATGTCTTTTTTGGATTTCGCAGTAGAACCTGCCTGAAAAAAACATCAGAAAATGATCAAAAGAGTGAATATAAGCCTTTCTATGGGAAAATGACTTGCTATTAGTGATGGGCGAACCTGCAGATACTCGAGATCGGCAAGTCCAACCAGATTTATAAAAAAAAAACCTGGTTCGGGCCTGGAATTGATTCTAGATGTCTAGCTGGATGCCGATCCTAATATAAGTCTATGGGTACCTGAATCAGGCGCTTTAAAATGGTGGTAGAAGAATTAGAGGGATCAGAGCAGGTGCATTATATTTACCAGTCTCTCATGTTGCAGTGACACTACTTCCGGGTCGCTCATTAACCTCATGCACGTGCACTGCTTCCCCCGCCCACCAGCAGTCTCGTCATCTGTGATTGGTTGTAGTCAGGCTGCACCCCCACCCTGTGTAACAACGTGTTTGACTGCTTGGAATCATATACCCTGCATGTGTCCCTATTGTAGTGTAAATTAAATAAATAAAAAAATTGGCGTACGGTCTCCCCATATTATGATATCCAGCACATTATTATTATTATTTATTATTATAGCGCCATTTATTCCATGGCGCTTTACAAGTGAGAGAGGGTATACGTACAACAATCATTAACAGTACAAAACAGACTGGTATAGGAGGAGAGAGGACCCTGCCCGCGAGGGCTCACAGTCTACAGGGAATGGGTGATGGTACGATAGGTGAGGACAGAGCTGGTTGCGCAGTGGTGTACTGGACTGAGGGCTATTGTAGGTTGTAGGCTTGTTGGAAGAGGTGGGTCTTGAGATTCCTCTTGAAGCTTTCCACGGTAGGGGAGAGTCTGATGTGCTGAGGTAGGGCGTTCCAGAGTATGGGGGATGCACGGGAGAAATCTTGTACGCGATTGTGGGAAGAGGAGATAAGAGAGGAGCAGAGAAGGAGATCTTGTGAGGATCTGAGGTTGCGTGCAGGTAGGTACCGGGAGACTAGGTCACAGATGTAGGGAGGAGACAGGGTGTGCATGGCTTTGTATGTCATGGTTAGTGTTTTGAACTGGAGTCGTTGGGTGATGGGAAGCCACTGAAGGGATTGGCAGAGTGGCGAGGCTGGGGAGTAGCGAGGGGAGAGGTGGATTAAGCGGGCCGCAGAGTTTAGGATAGATTGGAAAGGTGCAAGAGTGTTGGAAGGGAGGCCAGGGAGCAGGAGGTTGCAGTAGTCGAGGCGGGAGATGATGAGGGCATGCACTAATGTTTTTGCTGATTCTTGGTTAAGGAAAGCACGGATCCGGGAGATGTTTTTGAGTTGTAATCGGCATGAGTTGAAGAGGGCTTGGATGTGTGCCTTGAAGGATAGAGCAGAGTCGAGGGTTACTCCAAGGCAACGAGCTTGTGAGATTGGGGAGAGTAAGCAACCATCGAGTTTGATGGAAAGGCACATATAAAGATATGGCTACAGGCTGCAGCCCCCGGCCTTGCACTTATCTTGGCTGAGTATCAAAATTGGGGGAAACCGCATGCTGTTTTTTAAAATTACTTATTTAAATAATTTTAAAAAAGCCGCATGCGATTTCTTTTATTTTGATACACAACCAAGGCAAGCCCAAATGTCAAACCCCACATAAGTCCATGGGGATCCGAACTTGTGTGTTGTAAAATAGTGTTAGTAAGGGTTAGGGGATGCAAAAGGAAGCAAAATAGGGATCACAACAGAACAGTTTTACTTATCGAGTCTCCCACGTGGCTGTCACACTGCTTTCGTGTCCAATAATTAACTTTCATGAATATTCACTATTTCCCATGCCCACCCTCTGTGACAGCATCTGTGATTGGTTGTGGAGTGTAGAAATAAATAATTAGAAAAAATGGAGTGGGATCCCCCGTATATTGATACCCAGCACAGATAAAGCAGACATATACAGGATGCAGACCCTAGCTGTGTGCGTTATCTTGGCTATCAAGATACGAGGGACCCCTTGCAGGTTTTATTTAAAAAAAATGTAAATAAATAATTAAAAAAAAAAAATAAATGGCATGCAGTCCCTGCAATTTTGATACCTAGCCAAGATAAAGAAAACAGCTGGGGGCTTGTATTCTCAGGATGGAGAGGTCAATGGTTATTGGGCCCTCCACAGCATAAAAATATCAGCCCGCAGTCCATCCATTAGATGCGCCAATTCCAGTGATTTACCCCACTCATCCCAATTGCCTTGGAGTGGTGGCAATCGAGGTAATATAAGGGATTAATGGCAGCTGTGATAAAAAAAAATTCAGCTGTCATCAAGCAAAAGGTTAGTAATGGGGAGGGGTCTTTCAGACCCCCATTACTAACCCTGTAAGTCAAAAGAAATAAACACAAAACAGATAAAAATCCTTTATTTAAAAAAACACCCACAAAAATACCCTCTTTCTCTAATTTATTAACTGCCAAAACACGCCTGCAGGTCCGACGTAATCCACATGAGGTCTCACAATGATCCTAGGTCTGCTACATCTGAGGTTGCAGTGCACGGTCACATTTGAAAATATGAGTGCTCACTGTGCTGTCAGGGATTGCTCTGACGGAGCCACAGCTGTGAGAGCGGTGACGTCAGTGAGTTCACCTGACCTATCAGCTGGGGTTCCCACAGTAACCCAGCTGTAATTTAAGGTGAACTGACCTGAATTGAACTCATTGAACTCCGTGACCTCACCTCAGGTCACCGCAATGCCATTTTACTGGATTAGGCTATGTACACACGTTGAGTATTTGGCTGTGGACAATTTTGCACCAAATCTGCATATCCTGGCAGAAAAACTCATTAAAATTGCATAAAAATGTATGCAGTTTTGGTGCAATTTTGTTTGGCAGGAGATGCAGAAATGTCTGCACCCATGACAAGAATCTGAGTAACTAATCATATGCTAAATAGTTGGAAGTCAAATTTATATATGAGATAGCCAAGATGATTGTCTATAAAATGAAGATAGTCTCATGCTCAAAGCTATAGTGGCTGGTGAGATATGGAGCCTGAAATCCAAAAGTTAACAACATTGTTACCCTTTTGCTTGTCACTGTATACACCATTATTAGCATTTTTCTAAACTATAAAGAATGCCTCCACCTTCAGTGGCACTCTATATCCTGGTCCAAATACCAGCTTTTGACCTTAAATTTATACCTACAAACTACAATAAATGAAGTTATCCCATGATGAGTGACCTTTCTCTGCTACCATTGAATCTGAGGGAATCTGGAAGGTCAAGGGGTCCTGGCTATTGGACAATCCTCAACTTGGGGGAACTGGTTAAAAATTCCTTGATGAAACTGAAGTCCCATTTACACACAACGATATCGCTAACGAGATATCGTCGGGGTTACGGTGTTGGTGACACACATCCGGCCTCGTTAGCGATGTCATTGTGTGTGACACATTTTTGCGATCAGTAACGATCACAAAAAGGTGTCAAATCCTTTGTCGTTTACACGTCGTTGATTTTTAAAAAATCGTTCCTCGTTTGGAACGCAGGTTGTTTATTGTTCCTGCGGCAGCACACATCGCTATGTGTGACAACGCAGGAACGAGGAACAACATCGTACCTGCGGCCGCCGGGAATGAGGAATGAAGGAGGAGAGATTGTTCGGCGGCCACAGCGATGTTGGTGAATGGGTAATTGCGTATGATGCTGCCGTAGTAATATTGTTCGCTACGGCAGCGATCCCCCCGTGATGCGCCACCGACGTGGGCGGGTGCTATCGCTTGCGACATTGCTAGCGATGTCACAGTGTTTAAAGCCCACTTAAGTCTTGCATATGCCAGTCACTTGAACCTGATGCAGAGTAGTAATGGGCAGATCAGCTCTTTTTGGTGATCCGGCTCCATGGCTTCGTTCACCAAAGAGCCAGATCTTTCAGCTCATAAATGGATGTGTTCACCCTAGGTGTGTCGGCTCTTTGTGTCGGATCGGTTGCGACTGACACATCACTAATTCAGAGGCAAAAAATGAATCTGCTGCTCTAAACCGGTAGCCACATAGTCTGGCTAAGGCAAGGTAACTTAAGGCCGCTTTACACGCTGTGATCTCGCTAACGAGATCGGTAGTGTGAGTCATGTTTGTGCGTCATGGGCAAATCGCTGCCCGTGGCGCACAAAGTCGCTCGGACCCGTCACACTACTTACCTGCCTAGCGACGTCTCTGTGACCGGTGAACCGCCTCCTTCCTAAGGGGGCGGTTCGTTCGGCGTCATAGCGACGTCACTAAGTGGCCGCCCAATAGAAGCGGAGGGGTGGAGATGAGCGGGACGTAACATCCCGCCCACCTCCTACCTTCCTCATTGCCGGGGGACGCAGGTAAGGTGAGGTTCCTCGTTCCTGCGGTGTCACACATAGCGATGTGTGCTGCTGCAGGAACGACTAACAACATCGTACCTGCAGCAGCAACGATAATTGGGAATAATAAACCCATGTTAGGTGGATGCCAGAGTGACAAACGATGCCCACGTTTCATGGGTAATTGTATATAACCATCATACTGCTGGACGCTGGACTTGGGAATTATTTATTATTGTTAGGTTGTTCTAATTATGATGATTGTTTGAAATCTCTCTTGTCACAACGGCAGCACGATACTTTACCTTCATTAACGTCATATGCCCACAGTATATTCACATCTCTGATGTAGGACTGTACGTCCTTTAATAACTATAACTTCTGTAGCATTTATTTGTATTTTGTATTGGATATTTGATATCCTCTCATGTTTGGTATCGGACCTCTGTGTATCTGTCCGGATCCCCTCCTGTATCAACTTACATGTTATTTATTATCTAACAATTGTATGGAATTGTATGCTCGCTAAAGAAATCTTTTTGTAATAATAAACTTTTTACATTGATGCAAGATACCGGTTTTGACATATTATTATATAATCAGACTATGATTCCCAGCCTTTTTCTCCTATTTATTATGATTGTAACTTGGGTTTAGTCATATAATAATAAGCAATGATCCTATTTTCTGCCCTTTTTCGCTTCATTGATAATTGGGAATAGGGGAGCATGTCAACGATTAACGATTTTGAACGATTTTGCGACCTTTTTCGATCGCACGTAAGTGTCACACGCAACGACATTGCTAAAGCGGCCGGATGTGCGTCACGAATTCCGTGACCCCCAACGACATCGCTGCGTGTAAAGTGGCCTTTACTCAAACAGCATCCATCCAGCACCCAGGTCATATGCCCCACAAGTGCCACTCTAGTTACTCCCCTTCAGGATGACTCTTGCTCAGTACGCACAATGCCGCAATGCTGTGACTCACACACTGATGGTCAGCCTGCAGTCCTATCCATTGCCCTTCTCTGCCTCCCTGTGAATACATCCAGTTCTTGTAAATGGTTTTCTCTGTAGACGTTGCATTGTTTGCTCCTGGTAGTTGCCGGGGATCATATCAGTCAGGTTTATGGGCACTGTGCTTCGCATGTTACACCCTTCTGTTCTACTCGCTATAATAGATTAACCTCTGTTAAACAATGACGACTGTAACTTAACCTGCTGCTCTACTGACATCCTAAGCTGTGGGAGATCCAGGCCAGGACATGGTGAAATATAGAGCAGCGGGATTCAGTTACAGGATGCTGTTTTTTTTATTCAGGAGTTGATCATCTTCTTAATTATTTTCTTATTTTGTGCATTTATACGAATCACCTCGGGCAAACATGGTAAAATACTTGGAAAGACGATGTACAGCAGCCATTACTTGCTGTAGAAGCTCTGCTTGAATACATATGATGATGTTTTTGAACTACCCATATCTTTATACAAATGTTATCACCATACAGTCTGCACTAATATGGCCTCATGTGCCCATGCTGCATCCCCCCACCAGTATTCTGGAGATATACTGTATCATATACTTTATATGCAATGATTGCACCCTGACCTCCCAATACTCAATAGATAGCTGTTGGCTGATCGAGTCCCGAGAGTCTTAAGGTCCAGTCACACTAAGCAACTTACCAGCGATCCCAACAACGATAGGGATCGCTGGTAAGTTGCTAGGAGGTTGCTGGTGAGATGTCACACTGCGACGCTCCAGCGATCCCACCAGCAACCTGACCTGGCAGGGATCGCTGGAGCGTCGCTACACGAGTTGCTGGTGAGCTCACCAGGAACCAGTGACCAGCCCCCAGCGCCGCGTGGAAGATGCTGCGCTTGGTAACTAAGGTAAATATCGGGTAACCAACCCCATATTTACCTTGGTTACCACCGCACGGAGCTACACGTGCAGAGAGCAGGGAGCAGCGCACACTGAGCGCTGGCTCCCTGCTCTCCTAGTTACAGCACACATCGGGTTAATTGTCCGATGTGTGCTGCAGCTACATGTGCAGAGAGCAGGGAGCAGCACACAATGCTTAGCGCTGGCTCCTTGCTCTCCTAGTTACAGCACACATCGGGTTAATTAACCCGATGTGTGCTGCAGCTAAATGTGCACAGAGCAGGGAGCAGCGCACAATGCTTAGCGCTGGCTCCTTGCTCTCCTAGTTACAGCACACATCGGGTTAATTACCCGATGTGTTCTGCAGCTACATGTGCACAGAGCAGGAGCCGGCACTGACAGTGAGAGCGGCGGAGGCTGGTAACAAAGGTAAATATCGGGTAACCAAGGACAGGGCTTCTTGGTTACCCGATGTTTACATTGGTTACCAGCCTCCGCAGAAGCCGGCTCCTGCTGCCTGCACATTTAGTTGTTGCTGTCTCGCTGTCACACACAGCGATCTGTGCTTCACAGCAGGACAGCAACAACTAAAAAATGGCCCAGGACATTCAGCAACAACCAACGACCTCACAGCAGGGGCCAGGTTGTTGCTGGATGTCACACACAGCAACATCGCTAGCAACGTCACAAAAGTTGTTCGTTAGCAGCGATGTTGCTAGCGATGTTGCTTAGTGTGACGGGGCCTTTATACACAGAAGGGGGAACAGTATGGAGAGGTAAGAACTTGGGGAGACAGTATGGATAAGTGGCACCATGGGGACAGTATGGTTTAGTAGGAGCATATAGACGCCAGTATGGTTAGGTGGGAGTATATAGAGGTCAGTATGGTTAAGTGGGAGCATAGGGAGGCCAGTATGGATAAGTGGGAGTCTAGGAGAGACAGTATGGATAAGTGGACCCATGGGTGACAGTATGGATAAGTGAGAGCATATGGTGGAACAGAATGGATAAGTGGGAGCATATGAGGGACAGTTTTGCCAAGTTGGAGCCTATGGGGGACAGTATGGATATGTGGGAGCATAGGGTGGACTTCATGGATTAATAAGAGCATAGGATGGTCTGTATGGAAAAGTGGGAGGGTAGGGGGGACAGTATGGATAAGTGGGAGCATATGGGGGACTTTATGGATTAGTGGGAGCACAGTGGGGACTTTATGGATTAGTGGGAGGATAGGGTGGTCAGTATGGCTAAGTGGGAGCATAGGAGTGGCAGTATGGCTAAGTGGGAGCATAGGAGTGGCAGTATGGCTAAGTGGGAGCATAAGAGTGGCAGTATGGCTAAGTGGGAGCATAGGAGTGGCAGTATGGCTAAGTGGGAGCATAGGAGTGGCAGTATGGCTAAGTGGGAGCATAGGAGTGGCAGTATGGCTAAGTGGGAGCATAGGAGTGGCAGTATGGCTAAGTGGGAGCATAGGAGTGGCAGTATGGCTAAGTGGGAGCATAGGAGTGGCAGTATGGCTAAGTGGGAGCATAGGAGTGGCAGTATGGCTAAGTGGGAGCATAGGAGTGGCAGTATGGCTAAGTGGGAGCATAGGAGTGGCAGTATGGCTAAGTGGGAGAATAGGAGTGGCAGTATGGATAAGTGGGAGCATAGGGGGATAGTATGGAGAAGTAGGGAAACTATATGTTGAAATGGGAGGGTGGGTGGACAGTATGGAGAAGTAAATCTGATGTTTTTTGGTAACACGCTTACCGTTGTTAAATAAGTTTCCCATTGAGTGTTGCGCTCATTACATGTGTGTATGTGCGTTTGATGTAGTGTAAATGTGATAATGTACTCCCTCCGCTCCTTTCTCCAGTGTCCAGTGCCGGCCTTCTCTTCTCATTGACATCATCCATCTCCGCACTCTCAGGAACACGCTGGTCCTCTTGTCCCACAGGTGACTTTGAGCCTGGAGGGGCCACACACAATTCTTGCGCCGTGGCCCTTTGCTCTCAGTGTCCGCCCCTGAGGCACACATCAAATCATACATTACAATTTACATTGCATAGTATTTACAAAAGATGCAGAACACAATTCTCATGATATGGCAATACAATAATGTGATTGGCGTCTTCAGGGGAAGAACGTGACAGCATCAGTCCAGCCTGCTTACACTACCAGGGTAAAAAATCATACTGCGTGCTATGTGTTTCCTCTGTAGGTAAACGCAGCAGACTTTGCTTTACCAAACATTGTTAAAAACAGTACTAAAGCCACCTCCCTGGCAGGTAGAAACAATGATAAAACCTTCTTGCCATCATTTGAGTATTTTTGAGGCTCTACTTTATATTCAATGCAAACGCCAAAACAATCCCGATGCATGTGCCGGAAGTTGCATGTGCCGGAAATAGTTTAAAAATGCTGTATGAACAGAGCCCTATCTGGGACTAATATCTCCCTGCCTCTCAAAAAAAGCCTGAAGCTTCTACCAAATGAATTATTTGTTAATAGGTGAGTTGCTTTATGGCTCGTTCAGATGGACATATAAAAAATCCGTGTGCGATTCTTAAGCAAAATGGGTAACATACAGACAGCACACGGACCAATGCAAGCCAATGGGGTAGTCCATATGAACGTTTTAACGCACGGACTTTGATATGTATTTCGGATAAGACTTTCCCACTGTAAGTCAATGGGTGTGCAAAAGCGAGTGTCATATGTTTTTCACTGATCCATTACAATTATTTACATGGGAAACTGTATTTGGCCTTTTAATAATTTTTTTTCATGTAAAAACTGTTTGCCATATGTATGTACCACACAGTCCTCAAGGACGGAGTCAGACACCTTCTCACTTCTTTACACTACTTTCTCTTTTTAATTCATTTTTGAAGAGGCTAAGTGACCAGACAACTTTTATATTGTTGTTTTTTTTTTAATATTCTTACTTTTTTTTATTGATCTCCCTAGGGGACTTGAACCTGCCATCATTACACTATACTGCAGTACTGCAGTCAGGGCTTCATTCATGTACAAACATGGTAGATATGCCTGGTGCCACTTAAAGGCCTGGTGTGGGCATGGACAGCTCCCAGCTCTGCTACACTCAATTCTGAGATAAAGTCAAAACGGCTGCACACTGTAATCTAAGTTAAACATGGTTGGTTTCAGAATCTCTTTGCCTACATTTTGCTGCTCCCAGATGAAAAAACCAAGGAGAAAAATTGTATGAAAAATACCCTTAACCCTTAAACTTACCTGTTTTTAACTTCAGTAGGTTAGGGACTGTCTCAGATGGGTACACCGTGACGAGGTGAGACAGCTTTTTACCTTTTTGCAAAAATGTATACACTAAGTACCCTGTTATTAAGCACTTGCAATTTATTTATTTATATTCAGGGTATTTTTCATACAATTTTTCTCCTTGGTTTTTTCTAGTCCTAAGGCTGCAATTCACATGCTTAATGTTGCATGTTTACTGAACATTGTTTCAGCTCAGGTTTTTGTGTTTTTTGTATGTTTTCTTGCTTGGTTGCAAGTTGGGGGTGCAGCCCTCCTAGTACTGAGACTGAACAGCTGATTGCGTCTCACTTTGCTGTGTATTTTATCTGGGACACAGCTAACCACTTGCCACCATCCATATTGGAGTTTTGACATGACACAAGTCAGGTATTGATAATGTTTTTAACTTCAGTAGGTTAGGGACTGTCTCAGATGGGTACACCGTGACGAGGTGAGACAGCTTTTTACCTTTTTGCAAAAATGTATACACTAAGTACCCTGTTATTAAGCACTTGCAATTTATTTATTTATATTCAGGGTATTTTTCATACAATTTTTCTCCTTGGTTTTTTCTAGTCCTAAGGCTGCAATTCACATGCTTAATGTTGCATGTTTACTGAACATTGTTTCAGCTCAGGTTTTTGTGTTTTTTGTATGTTTTCTTGCTTGGTTGCAAGTTGGGGGTGCAGCCCTCCTAGTACTGAGACTGAACAGCTGATTGCGTCTCACTTTGCTGTGTATTTTATCTGGGACACAGCTAACCACTTGCCACCATCCATATTGGAGTTTTGACATGACACAAGTCAGGTATTGATAATGTTTTTAACTTCAGTAGGTTAGGGACTGTCTCAGATGGGTACACCGTGACGAGGTGAGACAGCTTTTTACCTTTTTGCAAAAATGTATACACTAAGTACCCTGTTATTAAGCACTTGCAATTTATTTATTTATAGTCAGGGTATTTTTCCTACAATTTTTCTCTTTGTTTTTTTTCTAGTCTTAAGGCTGCAATTCACATGCTTAATGTTGCATGTTTACTGAACATTGTTTCAGCTCAGGTTTTTGTGTTTTTTGCTCCCAGATGAAGTAGCAAAAACCTTATGACAGATTCCCTTTAAGAAGTGAAACTGCTCAAATTTGAGCTATGTTCAGTAGCAGTAGTAACATAGACTTCCCCGGGCACCATGATTCCTAGTAGTTATTTGGATTCGCTGAATGCTGGTATCGTCTCTGTTTCCAAGACCCCTGAAGTATACTGGATACTTGGCTATGTATGAACTATACTGGATGGCATTCATCTTTGCCAAAAAATGAAATAAATTAGATACAGAATCTTAACAAATTGAAATTTTATACATAGAGAACTGGCCAGACGCGTACATGGCATGCTCCATTTAACTATAGGATATTTACATGTGGCAGCTTCCCCACTTGACAGCAAAGGGATAAAGGGATTCTGTTATTTGGATAGGTGGGTATCCACTCTGTGAACCCTTATTATGAAAAATCTCTGGTATATCCTGCATGTCTATGACATAAAGCAGCGCTTCTCAATTCTGCACTTCTGCTACATCATCAGCAACTTGCCAAGGATTGTGCTTGCTTCCTTTTCTTATTAAAAGGATAAGATCGCTACAAGGCCTTGAAAAAGTTCCAAATTTTTCCCCCTTCCACCCAAAAATGTAAATGTATTTCATTGGGCTTTTATGTGATAGCAAGTATTTGTGAAGTATAAAGGAAATGATACACAGTTTTCTAAATAATTAAAAAATATAAATCTGATAATTGTGATGTGCATTTGTATTCAGCCCCCTAAGTCGATACTTTGTAGGATCACCTTTAACTACTATTACTGCTGCAAGTCTTTTGAGTTATGTCTCTACCAGCTTTGTACATCTAGAAGCTGAAATTTTGGCTATTCTTTGGATGGAGGTGTCTCTGAACAGCAATTTTCAAGTCTTGCTACAGATTCTCAATGGGACTGTGACTGGGCCATTCACACACATGAATATGCTGCCAGTATTTTTAGGGTTGTTGTCCTGCTGGAAGGTGAACCTAAGTGACAGTCTCAAGTCATTTGCAGCCTCTAACAGATTTTACTCCAGGATTGCCCTGTATTTAGGCATCTCCTTCATCTTCTCATCAACTCTGAACAACTTCCCTGTCCCTGCTGAAGAAAAGACTCCCAAAAGCATGATGCTGCCACCACCATGTTTGACAGTGGGGATGGTGTTTTCAAATTGATGTGAAGTGTTAGTTTTCTGCCACACATAGATTTTGCATTTAGCCCCAAATGTTCTATTTTGGTCTTATCTGACCACAACACCTTCTTCCGTATGATAGCTGTGTCCCATACATGATGTTTTGCAAACTGCAAATGGGACTTCTTATGGTTTGCTTTCAAAAATGTCTTTCTTCTTCCAACTCTTCCATAATGGCCAGACTTGCGGACTGTATAACTAATATAACTAATAGTTGCTCTGTGGGCAGATTCTCCTACCTGAGCTGTGGATCTCTGCACCTCCTCCAGAGTGACCATGGGCCTCTTAGCTCCTTCTATCATCAGTGCTATCCTTGATTGGGATGTCAGTTTAGGTGGAATTCCATGTCATAAGGGTGCTTTACACGCTGCGACATCGCTACCGATATATCGTCGGGGTCACGTCCTTAGTGACGCACAAATGGCGCCGGTAGTGACATCGCAGCGTGTGACACCAAGGAGTGACGATCAACGATCGCAAAAACGATCAAAATCGGTGATCGTTGGCACGTCGCTCCTTTCCTTAATATCGTTGCTGCTGCAGGTACGATGTTGTTCGTCGTTCCTGCGGCACCACACATCGCTATGTGTGACACCGCAGGAATGACAAACATCTCCTTACATGTGTCCACCAGCAATGCGAAGGAAGGAGGTGGGCGGGATGTTACGTACCGCTCATCTCCGCCCCTCCGCTTCTATTGGATGGCTGCCGTGTGACGTCGCTGTGACGCCACACGAACCGCCCCCTTAGAAAGGAGGTGGTTTGCTGGCCAGAGTCACGTTGCAGGGAAGGTAAGTCCGAGTGACGGGTGTAAGTGATGTTGTGCGACACGGGCAGTGATTTGCCCGTGTCGCACAACCGACAGGGGTGGGTACGCTCGCTAGTGAGATTGCAGCGTGTAAAGTACCCTTTACTGGATTTTCAGTTGTGTAACACTCCTTCCATTTTTGAACAATGAATTGAACAGTGCTCCGTGAGACATTCAAAGCTTGGGTTATTTTTTATACCCTAACCCTACTTTACTCTTCTCCACAACTTTATCCCTCACCTGTCTGAAATGCTTCTTGTATTTCATATTGCTGATTGGTTCCAATGTTTTTAAACAAATCTTTTAGGCTTTTGCAAAATAATTGTAGTTATACTGAGAACACATTACACACAGGTGGACTCAATTTACTAATTATGTGACTTTTAGAGGCAATGGGTCGCTCAGGATTTTATTTAGGGGTATCAGAATCAAGAGGACTAAATACAAATGTGTGTCACAATTTTCAGATTTATATTTTTAAAATGTTTAAAAAAAACCTTCTAATGTTTAGCACAGTTGTCCAAAACATCTGCATGAAGTTTGCATGTTCTCCCCTAGTTTCATGAGTTTTCTCCCGCACTCCAAAAACATTTTGGATTATTAATGATCATGAGCTTCCTGTGAGAATATACTATATCTGTGTGAAAAGACAGAGAAATCACATTTGAACTTCACTGGGGAAAGAGACTAATTGGAATTTTAACTATCTGTGTACAGCACTGCAGAATATATCAGCACTACATAAATATGAGGATGCGCATATAAGAACTGTAGTTTGTTCATAGCGTCAATAAGAGATGGGATAATTAATTTGCAGGACTCCAGTCCATTCTTCAAGGCAGTTGTCATGATTCCGCCACTTACTGTGGCCTGGACTCAGTGTGTGACAACTCACCCTCCCTGTTCTGTTGTTGTGTCTCTCAGTAATCACACTCAGTGGAGATCTTCAGGCTCTTTATTAGGTGGTATTGTCAGCCATAACATCTCTCTCTGCTGCCTGCACTCTGTCTGCCGTACCAGCGAGTTCCCACTTGCTTGTGAACACATACAAGAAGAGAGACCCCTAGAGGCCCCTAGAGGACATACAGCATATACATATTGCTACACTCCCTATAGATTCATGGGCATGCTGAGTTGTCAGTACCGTAACTGACAGTTGGGCCATCCTATCTGTGGCGTAGGCATGCCGAGCTGTCAGTGTTGTGAGTCACCGTCCAGTCGTCCAATCTGGGAAGGGGAGTGCTGAGCTTCTTCCAGGTGTCTTACGTTCTGAGCAATTACCTAGCTATTTAGCTGGTGACTATTGTCTGACTATTGCCATTCATAGCATTAGCTCAGTAGTGTGTGTGCCTTGTTTCTTGTGCTCTATTTTTGTGATCTTCTGCTGCCTGACCTTGCCCCTTGCCTCTAAAGCTGGTGTCACACATAACGACGACGACAACGACGTCGCTGCTACGTCACCATTTTCTGTGACGTTGCAGCGACGTCCCGTCGCTGTCGCTGTGTGTGACATCCAGCAACGACCTGGCCCCTGCTGTGAGGTCGCCGGTCGTTGCTGAATGTCCAGCTTCATTTTTTGGTCGTCACTCTCCCGCTGTGACACACACATCGCTGTGTGTGACAGCGAGAGAGCGACGAAATGAAGCGATCAGGAGCCGGCACTGGCAGCTGCGGTAATCTGTAACCAGCGTAAACATCGGGTAACCAAGGGAAGACCTTTCCCTGGTTACCCGATGTTTACGCTGGTTACCAGCCTCCGCTCTTGCTGCCAGCGCCGGCTCCTGCACTGTGACATGTGGCTGCAGTATGCATCGGGTAATTAACCCGATGCATACTGTAGCAAGGAGAGCAAGGAGCCAGCGCTAAGCAGTGCGCGCGGCTCCCTGCTCTCTGCACTGTGACATGTAGCTGCAGCACACATCGGGTTAATTAACCCGATGTGTGCTGCAGGAGAGCAAGGAGCCAGCGCTAAGCGCGGCTCCCTGCTCTCTGCACTGTGACATGTAGCTGCAGCACACATCGGGTTAATTAACCCGATGTGTGCTGCAGGAGAGCAAGGAGCCAGCGCTAAGCGCGGCTCCCTGCTCTCTGAACATGTAGCACAGCGACCTTATGATCGCTGCTTCTGCTGTGTTTGACAGCTAAGCAGCGATCATAACAGCGACTTACAAGGTCGCTGTTACGTCACCGAAAATGGTGACGTAACAGCGACGTCGTTGTCGCTGTCGTTTAGTGTGACACCAGCTTTACTATCTCTTTTCCTAGCCTCTTTGTCTTGATCTGCTACCTTCCTGGAATCCTGGCCTCAGACTATGACCTGATTACTCCTTTGTCTTATCCCTGTGGTTATATCAAGCTTTCTTGGTATCTGACCCTGGATCTCTTGACTACCCTGCATCACGATTTGTTCATGACTAGTCACTCATTGTCACATTATTACATTTTTTTTTTGCCAGTATGGATCTCATTTGTAAACTTTCCGATCATGTGGTGACCCAGATGATTCAGGATCTGGCCAAGAAGCACCGGAACCTAGTCTAGTTGCAGAGTCAGTTATCCAGGATAATGAATGCTCCACATAGCTCTCCATCGCTGGCAGTGCCTATGACATTTGTACCTTCTGACATGCAGCTGGTCTTGCTCGAACCAGTAGTGGCTCTTCCTGACAATTTTTTTGCGAGAAAAAAAACAACTTGGGGTATTCAGGAAGAACTGTAGGCTTGTTTTTTTCCCGACGGCCTTGATCTCCAGGGAATCAGTCCCAGTGGGTGGGAATAATCATGTTCCTATTGCGAGGGGTTCCTCTTTGTCCCCACATGCCCCAGAAGGCGACTTCTGTTGGCATCTTATTTGACGCCTTAGGTTTAATCTATGATGAACTAGACAGGATCCTGGTCTCTGAGGCAAGAATCATGAACCTGACACAGTGGAGCCACACCGCTGAGGATTAAAGTTCCCAATTCCGACAATTGTCTACTGAAATTCTGTGGAATTATGCAGCCCTCAGGTGCCAGTTTTGCAGAGGCCTTTCTGAAACACTTAAAAATGCTCTGGCTCTTCATACTTTACCTTGTTCCTTGGGAGAGGCCATGACCCAGGCCGTTCTGATGGACCACAGAATTTGGAAGGGATGTGGTGAGCGTCAGGGTGCTTTGGTCATTCTCCCCAAATTTGTACGTTTACCTGAGGTGGAACTGATGGAAGTTGGAGCTGCTAGCTCTTGGGCCATTGAGAGGAAACGTCGGCACAATCTTGGACTTTGCCTTTACTGTGGTCTTGCTGGGCATTTTCTTAAGGATTGTTCGATATGGCCTCAACCTAACAATTTATCAGGAAATACCTAAGTCTGGCTGATTGATGAGGGCGTCACCTGGACTTCCAGGTACCTTTTTACTGCTCAAGCTAAAGTACTGTTAAACGTGGAACTACTTTTCAAGAACCAGTTACTATCAGCATTAACTTTTAATGACTGCAGGTCTGCAGCCAACTTTATTGATTCTGGACTGATTCTGAAATTCAGATTAGTGACAGCTACTTTGGAAAGACCTATTCAAATATTTGCCATTTGCAGTATACAGTTATCTGGTTCGGTGGGTCTGCCGGGCTGCCTGATAGACTTCGGAAATGTGTTCTTGGTGAAAAAGGCAGAGATTTTACCTCCTTATGATTGTGCTATCGATATTGCGAATGCCAAATTACTCAAAGTCTACTTGTACAATTTGTCTGGGCCTGAACATATCACCATGAAAGAATACGTGAACAAAACTTTCTGAAAATGTAAAAGCCGTCCTTCTGCCTTGCCTTCCTTGCTGGGTTTCCTTTGTTAAAAATTAAGATGGGGGTCTTCGTTCTTGTCTCAATTTCCATGAACTAAACAAAATTACGGTTAAGAATACATACCGACTTCCACTCATCCCCGACCTATATAATTACCTTATGGGGGCTAAATGGTTTTGTAGACTTGATCTTAGAGGGGCTTATAATTTGATACTCATTCGGATGGGTGATGAGTGCAAAACTGCATTTATAACATCGGAGGGTCTGCTTGAAAATCTAGTTATGCCTTTTGGGTTAACTAATGCTCCAGAAGTATTTCAAAATTTTATGAACAATATATTTTCTGATTGCATTAGAAGATTTATTGTGGTATACCTTGATGATATCATAATTTTTTCTCACGATCTGAATTCCCACTATGAATACGTTCTCCAATTTGTTTGCTAAATTGGAGAATTATACATTATTTTGTTTTTGGGGTTTATTATATTAGCGTAAGGGTTTAAGATGGCTTATGGGAAGTTTCAGGTTTTAATTGATTGGTTTCAACCACGTGACCTTAAAGCATTGCAACATTTTCTAGGATTCACCGATTGCCATAGAAAATATATTGGGGAGTTTTCTCAGGTCATTAAACCTCTTACTAATCTCACACGTAAGGGGGCAGAGCTTGGTTTACTATTGTGACCTTTAAAAAATTGAAAGAGTGTTTTGTATCCGCTTCTGTGTTAATCCAACTCGATCTCCAAGAACCATTAATTTTGGAGGTCTTCAGATGTTGTGGTAGGGGTAGTATTAACTCAAGGTTTCAAAACGCTGACCAACTTGTGGTCATGTGCATTTTTCTGTAGGAAATTTTCATTGGCTCCTCACGGTTAAATTAGCTTTTGAAGAATGGAGACATTTTTTGGAGGCTGCAGTTCATCAAGTCACTGAGGTTACAGATCATAAGAAGTTAACCTTTTAGCTGTTTCAATATAAGTTAACTACAAGAGAGGCCAGATGGTCTTTATTTGTTTCTAGATTTAATTTCTCTATTACGCTCAGGCCAGGGTCCAAGAATGTCAGGGGTGATGCTTTATGCAGCTTTGAGTCAGTTTCTCCTCCAGAACCTTCATCCTCCGTTCTTCCTCAGGGTATTATGGTTTCCAAAGATGTCCTAAGAGTTGGAAACAGAGATCTGTAAAGTCCAGTCTTTGGCCCCTTCCGCTACACCAGGGTTCAAATTATTTGTACCAGTGTATCTAAGATTATGTCTGTTACAGAAGTTTTAGGAGTCCATCTTGAGTGGTCACCAAAGGGTCACAGCTACGTAAAATTCCATTGCTAGACTTTTTGGTGGCCATCAATAATATAATGATATTAGAAAAGTTGTTTCCTCCTGTGAAGTTAGTGCACGTGCTAAAGTCTGTCATAAACAGCTGGCTGGGGAATTGGCTCCAATGCCAATTCCAGACAGTGGACTCATTTGTCCATTGATTTCATCATGGATTTGCCTTTTGGTGGTAAAACTTTTATTTGGGTGGTGGTTCACCGATTCAGCAAACAGGCCCATTTTTGTTTATTTATCAGGGTTACCTAATGCTTAGACACTCTTCCAGTTGTTCATTATCCATGTTGTGAAACTGCACACAATTACTCTTAACATTGTGTCTGACAGGGGGACGCAATTCACTACCACATTCTGGAGAGCTATTTGTTGGAAACTGGAGACTGACTTGTAATTTTCCTCTGCCTCCCACCCAGAAACTAATGATCAGACAGAATGTACAAATCAGTTGCTGAGTTCACCTTTCATAGTACGGTTGATAAGTGTACTGGAACTTCACCTTTTTTTTGTGGTTATGGTTTTCATTCCCATTTTGATTATTTTTCCAGGATGTGTTCTGGGTGTCCTGGAGTGGAGGATGCTATACAAAGAAATGAGGATGTCTGAATATTGGGTTGGCTCAGCTATGTTCAATGGGTCCTGTCTTCAAGTAGGTGATAAAGTTTGATTGTCGACAGGCTTAATGTACCATTGACAAATTTGGTTCCTAAATTAATTGGTCCTTATGAGATTCTGGAAGCAGTCAACCTAATGCCTTTAAAGCTTTTTGTATCTCTTTGCATTTCTCCACAGGTCCCTGTTAAAAAAGCTTTTCATGGGGGGGGGGGCATTCTAAGGATACCTTCATCAGAGAACATGAGACAGAGGAGCTCCTGCCATACCCTGCTTTTTCATTGATAACTAAGCGTTGTGCTGGCCTACATTTACCTTAGCAAGGGTCCCAAGAAGGTTAAGTCATTTGCAACTGTGGCTCCCCCTTCAATGACCCCACACCATGACTCTGGATGTCTTCCATATAAAGGAGCTGGAAAGCCTCGGAGGCTCGGCGACATCTTGTAGCATAGGGCAAGATGCCTCTGCTTCTTGGATGAGTGACGAACCAACTGATGGGCAGGAGGTAGGAGAAGTGCGGGCCCCTCTGAGTGTGGAAGTTGAAGATCAGTTGGGTGATCATTATGGTCACCCTGAATATGAGCCCCGGTGTACACATCCTGTACTAACTCTGGATATTATAGAACTAGACCCACAGAGTAACCATAAACCATCATGCACTGATGCTGGTTATGCAGAGAGCAGTGTTTTACCTGGGCCTGCACCTCCAGCCCCTAGCTCTGTCTCCACTTCCCCCTAGATCAGGGAGATCATGTCCTCCCAATAGAGTGGGTGCAGGGGCGGTACTTATGTAGGCTCTTGATATAGGGGAATACACTTCGTTCACTCACATGTGATATCATCTGCTACATAGATGACCATGAGATTAAAGAAAAAAATAATGATGATGGCCAGATCCTAAGGAAGGGTTTCATTCATTGTCACAAGATACAATTGTTTACTGATCTCTGTTGTATAACTCTTCAAAAGAGAAAACATCTCAGACCATTATTAAAGATTTTGCAATATCAGAAAATTTCTTACAGATAGGGTTTTCCCTTTGGTTTGACTGCTTGTAGATAGGATTTTGGTGACACTCTGCTTTCTTGAACATCTACCATTGTTTTATGGAAAACTGAGCCTATCCCTACCAAACATTTTGGATTGGGACTTTGCATCACCCTCAGAAGCCCCTCCTCTGGTGTGGCACTTGAGTGGTAAAAGAGGAAGGAGAGGTCTTATGGATGGGTGTTCTCTGGTGAATTGCATCTCCATCGTCAAAAGTGGGAGATCTACAAAACATGATTGAGATGGTGATAAGTGCTTTTTATTTTAGGTCTACTGTAAGTGTGGCGCTCCTCAATATATCAGGGTGCCACAGTGAACTGCATCCTTTCACCCAGGGTGCAGGACCTACCCCCCATGGTTCCAGATTCCTAAGAAACCGGTGTCACTACCATCAGCACCACAAATCCCAATCAACACCTCACATCATGACCTGTCAGACACACCAGCGGGTTGGTCAAGCTGGAATAGGGCTACCCACCTAGGGCTCAGGCAGACTGGTGGGAGGGAAGAAGTGAGCAGAGTAGTGAGAGCCCTCAAGGAGTGAGGAGCTGGAGTAGTAGCTCCCGGGGAGCTAGACTGAGGTTGGGTCGCAGACGGTGGTCCGGGACCAGAGGAGTCGGGGACCGGTGGCAGTGACATTGGAAAAGGGTGCGACAGACGTAGTCTAGGAGGACTGTCGGCATCAGAAACCCAAAAGAACTGACCGGTACCGAGCACGACGGGGTACAGGACCTTAGGTCAGGAACCAATTCAACGTCCTGATAATTAACCTGGGAGGGAGAGTATCTTCACGAACTTCCCTAAGAGCTCAGAGATTGAAGGCATCAGCACCCCGGCGGGGATAGGGTTTTCCAGTAAAGCAGCCCACTGAAATCCCAAGTGCCAGCCATCAAGAGCACAGCCACACTATATGTGGTGCCCCTGACCTGGTCAGGCACCACTGAGTACTGCACCCATGCTGGGGGCAGTGCAATACAGGTAATTCAGAAGGCTGACCGAGGTGTGACTACACAGGCGCATAGTAATCAGGTCTCACACATGTGCCTTTGGGAGGACTCCTGAGAGCTTCCAGGAGGGGGCGTGGCCTCCATGTCCACTCAAGGGGTTTGGTGGAGAGCCTGGTTGCTAGGCGGCGTAGGCAGGCGCAGTGGGGAAAGAGGAAGGAGGAGGAACAAGAGTCTGGAGCAGAGAGTTGAAGAGTGAGGAGTCTGGAAGTGGAGCTCAGACAGAGCAGACGCGCAGAACCCACGAGTGAGCCAGTTTAGTGCGCAGCTCAGGGAAAGCAGATGTGAGGAGCAGACCCTGGAGCTGTTGCAGTCTAACAGCGTCCACGCAGTGACTACCAACGGGGGAGATCGGTCACCTGGTAGTGCCGCCTGAAATCCACCCAAGGCTAGAGAGAGCAAAGGGGTGGCAGAGTAAGGGGACTGCCAGGGAGGTACCAGGCCCGCAGGGCTAACAGGTCCCAGTGCAGAGATAGATTCACCTTTCTTCTGCCAAACCTGCCGGTGGGGGCACTCCAAACCCACACCATACCACCACAGAGTCCGCAGCCACGTAGCAAAGAGAGGGCCCATAGTTCACAAGAGGCAAGCAGCTGGAGTGACCTGGTCCAGGCTACAAGCAAAGGGGCCGAAACAAGGGGAGAACAGGCAGCAGCAACTTCCCTGGGAGACCCCCGTAGGGACTTCAAGTCGGGGTCACCACAAAAACACAAAGGGCTAACGAAGGCGAGTTGGTAGTCACGCTCATCAGCCAGCCGGAAGGCTACCTGGTTCCAGCCTGGTTCATCCCAGCTACGCCCGGGTTACTCACCCTGCCACCAACTGTGAGTAAAAACCCTGAAAGACTGTTTGGACTGTGCCTGAGTCATTCTGCGACCTGTGGTTCCACACACTTACACAGGGCCCAGGGGCTTGCCTCACTCTCGGGGGGCCACTACAACTGACTGCACCCACCATCAGCCCCAGGCACCCCTTAATCTGCAGTGGCGGTCACCCTGACCGCAATACCGAGAGTGGCGTTGCGACAATCCTAGAAGAAGGTTCCCTACCTGTGGCCAGACTGTGTTCCATCCACGTGGATATATAAATTGTGCACGGAGGTGGGCTCCGGATTACCAAGTGACACCGGTGGGAGCAGATACCTGGACGGGCTCCCTGCAGTGACAGTGAGGCACAGAGACTTTGGTTTACCTTCAGTGTGAGTGTCTACTTTATAATCCTCATCCAGAACCATGACTACCCACAGTGAGTACCCTGGTCCCCTGCACCCTGCACTTCCAAATATCCACCAAAACCCAAGAGGCCTTGGCCTTCCCTACCTGCGGAGGGACTGACACTTGCTGCTCCACACCATCTGCCCCGGTACTCCTTCCAGCAGCGGCGGTACTCCCATTACCGCAACCTGCAGGTGGCGTCCCGAACTTCTCCCCTGTAAATAATCCCCTTTCAAGGATTGGAGTGTTTGCCGAGCCCGGGTCCGGTCCCCTTGAGCCACGACCACCCCGGATCCGAGCACCCGGGTCTGCGCCGGGGCGGCACTTAAGGACTATGTGAACTGGTGAACTGTCCTGGCCAGTACTATTACAGCATACTTTCAAGTTACCTATCAGCTGTTCTTACGTTACCTGGAAATAGGGCAATCCATTTCTCATTCTCTGGAGAATTGCTTTGAATGCTTTGAAGACCTTCTGGTGATTCTTCTCATTGGGGATATTTCTGGGCCCCTCACAGTTACGTCATACGTAAGGTTTTCCAACAAGTGTATTTCCTAGTATCAACTGCTAAGTGCTAGGTGTGCTTATTTTATACCACGGTAGTAACTCTGACCCAGGAGGCCTCTTGGTAACATCGTTGTAACTTTTTTTAGGTTATCTATGTTCTTTTTTATTTTTTTGTTCTCTTTGTCTCCCCCTTGCCCTTGCATGTTTCTTTTTCTATTTTTATGTTTGAGACCATTAGAACCCTTGGGATCAGGTTCCTTCCTAATAGCTTTTATAGCACTGGAAGCAGTGAAAAAGTCACTCCTCCCTAAATTAACATGTTGGGTTCCTCTAGGTGAGCTTAAGTCACTTCAAGCCAGTATCATATGATTTATATGGAACAATAGAATATCCAAGCTAACCCTTACTACTCATAAGTTACAAGGTTGTCTCTCTGTCATGGATGTTATTAAGTATTATTGAGCTACTCATTTAAGAAAGATCCCTTCTTGGGCCTCCTTGTGGGAATACAACAAATCAACAGAAATTGAAAATCTGTGGCTGGCTCTCATCTACCCAAATTCCTTGCTCTGGACTGATTGTTCTTACAAAATATTAACCCCAATGTTGGGATCTATCCAGTTTACTATCAAAATTTGGCATTCAAGTATGAATAAATTTGGGTTGGTCTCTCCTAACTCATTCATGATATCCTTTATTTACCAACCCTAAATTCCAAATAGTCTGGACTCTCCTATTGTTCACTCTTGGATTTCAGCTAGTTTGTTCAAATGCTGATTTTTCGATGAGAACACTCTGGAGAGCCATCCGTTTGACTATATTACATCTAATGTCTTCATATATAATCATGAATTCTTCCAATTCATGCAGATTAAATCTTTAGCAATTTCTCTTTTGGATCCACGAGGGTTTCCCAATCAACAGAGTTTGAAAAGTATAGAAGAGGTGTTTCTACTAAGGGTTTGATGTACGATATCTACAAGATGATACATTTTCCACTGATTGTTCCTTGTCCCAAACATTCATTCAAATGGGAGTCCTTTTTGGGGAGGGAACTATCACCACAGATTTGGCAGATCATTTGGAGTAAAGGTGGCTTTACACGCTACGATTTCGCTACAGCGATCTCATTGGGGTCACGGAATTTGTGACGCACATCCGGCCACTGTAGTGATCTCATTGTGTGTGACTCCTATGAGCGATTTTGAATCGTCGCAAAAACATTCAAAATCGCTCATCGGTGACATGCCCCCCTATACCCAATTATCGTTGCTGATACTTGGGCGATGTAGTTCGTCGTCCCTGCGGAAGCACACATCGCTACGTGTGACACCGCAGGAACAAGGAACCTCACCTTACCTGCGTCCCACCAGCAATGAGGAAGGAAGGAGGTGGGCGGGATGTTCGTCCTGCTCATCTCCGCCCCTCCGCTTTGATTGGGCTGCCGCTTAGTGACATCGCTGTGACGTCGAACGAACCGCCCCCTTAGAAAGGAGGCGGTACGCTGGTCACAGTGACATCGCTATGCAGATAAATATGTGTGACGGGGGTGCGCGATTTTGTGAGCGACGGGCAGCGATATGCCGTGTCGCACAAACGATAGGGGCGGGCACGCACGCTAGCGATCTCGCTCGGATAATATTTATCCCATATGCCTCCCAAAAAGAAGATAAAAAGAAATGAGAAAGTGGTGATGATAAAAACTACAGCTTTGACGCAACTCTATTGAACGAAAAATAAAAAAGTTACAGCTCTTGGAAAGGCGAGAAGGAAAATTTGAAAGTGAGGCGAGGCCCAAGGGTCGCTAAGCCTGGAACCGGGAGTGCAAACAGGGTCATACAGTTTTATATGTGCGCTTTCCTCTTCCAACCTGGATTAATGCAAATGAGCCCTGAGAATAATGGATGACTTCATCCTGGCTGTGCGGCTGCCGCCTGACAATACACATGGGATATACAATGGCTGACAGGTCTTCTATAGAGACATTGCAGAGGATAGGACAGTCTGCAGTTTGCATATTCGAGGCTGTGATTTGCATTACCAGGAATAAGTTTCCTTATGATTTAAGTTACTAAGACACCCATAATATTCATGGCCGGCCGTTGTATACCTTCCTATAAGACCTGGTAGTTTCCTCTGTGCTGGTTGTGTGCATCTTTCTGGTATTGTTCTCGCAGTAGGAGTGTATTGTTATGTACTGTGAAGTGCTCGCAGTGTGTATGGCCTCCTAGTTTCCATGGTAACCTGCATTAGGTGTTTCTTTTGCTGTAATTTGTTTTTCGTGTCCGTGTGCGACGTAGGAGGCGCCTGTCACCCCCTTCACAGGGAGTTATGTTTGGGTTCAATGCCCTAGCTGAGAATGTAACTCCCTTCACATACTCCGTGTAAGTGCTGTGCCCACACTGGCGTGACACAAGGAAACAGCACTTTTTAGATAAGGTACAGATGCTAATCAGATTGCAAATACATTATGTCACATATGACTGTGCGAATATCCAAAAGCTATCACAGCTGTCTAAATAAGGCTCATGTATTACAGGGCTGAAACTGCTTTGCTGCTCCTTTGGGGAAATTGCATCTTGAGTTGTCTGATAGACAACACTTACTGAAGACGAGAGGAGAGATTCCAAACCTGCAAAACTTTCTCACCTCTTAGGCCACGTGCACACGTTGAGTATTTGCTGAGTTTTTACCTCAGTATTTGCAAGCATCGAAGGAATGAAGGACTTATTATGGAGTGTCAAGATGTAAAGCTCAAGCACGGGACACCTGTAACGGGGTGTCGGGGGTGCCTCGGGGATTGTAGTCGTGGCCCCTTTTTCTCTCAGGCAAACCCCCGGCTCCGCCGTCACTACTGGGACAGGGGATTGTTCTGTGGGGCAGAGTGTGGTGGAAAAGAGCATACTAACAGCCGCAGGAAGACTCTTCAGGCAGGGATCAGATAAACCAAACTACATGTTTATTGCACAGAGTTTCACAGACAGCTCAATGCACGGATCTTGTAGCGCACGGTCACAATTCCTGTCCGGGGAAATCTTTCCTTGTCGTCTCCTCTAGTGGGGATGTGCCCGGCTACTCCACTTCACCTAGGCTCCCACTCCGGCTATCACAGACTGGACCCACACAAATTCTGCTTCACCATTGAGGACACTTCTTCTCTCCTTCCCTTCGTTCTTTCTGTCCACTCAGCTCCACACTCTGCCCCTGGCTGTTCCTTCTCCCCCGTCCCGGAATCAACTGCCTTCAACACACACTTCTCTCCCTTCCCCCTAAGCTGCCGGCTCCTCCTCCCTCCTGTACTGTTTCTATGGGGACAGCCGCCCCACCCGGCCACTAGGGGAACCCAGCTATACAGTGCAAATACAATAAAATATCAACATAAAACATTAACAGCTTTGTCTACCCCAGCGGGGGTATCTTCAGGGGGAAACACTGCACCTCCTTGTAAGGGGTCCGTCCACCCCTTACATTCCTCCCCTATTTTTGCCTTAGCCTCCCGGCAAGGCTCGTATCTGTAAAACACAATCTTAGCAGCATGCAAATTTTAATAAAACTCTAAAACCTTCATAAGAAAAAAACAACCACTGAGCGCACCAGTTTTGCGCCCGGAGTCCCTCCAAGGGAGCTCCCGGTCTTTGCAGCAGTTTTGCCCGGAGGCCATAGCAGGCACTCCCGGTCTTTGTTGATCTTCTGCCCGGAGTCTCTCACAGCACTCCCGGTCTTTGAAGGCAGGAGCACAAACAATAAAGTCCTCCGAAATATCACAGAGGGAGTCCTCGCACAGTTCAGCATCAGGCTCCTTCCGGGCTCAATACCTTAAACATGGTTACAACCTTTAAAACTTCACCGGTTCTTCAACACTACCGGTACTTAACACAAGTATGTTCCCCCCATCTCCGGTCACGGAGATTCACACGGGGTGATAAGCTCGTAGCCATTCGGCCCGCTGGGCCTTCACATAATCGGAGAGTGACTGACCTGGCAAGCGGCGCAGCCTCCGGAACGGTTCATAGTTAACCGGTGTCTCCGATTCTTCTGGCTCCGGCTTTGGTCCTTCAACCCCCGACGGGGGTGACGGGGTCGCTGAACGGGACGGCTGGGGACTACCTACGACGATCACCGGATGTGTGACCAGACTCTGGTGAATTGCTAACACCACCGGTGTCCCCTTTTCTGGGTCAACACTCAGTCCTGTCATGACTTCTGGCGACACCGCTAGCGTGTTTCTCGGCCGGGAAGTCTCAGCCAGCACCGGTCTCTGTTGGGTACGTCTCCGGTATTGGCACTCTTCCCATTCGATCTCTTGTTGCCATTGTGCGGCCTCTTGTGCAGTGGGCATCCGGGTCACTCCTACAGCAAATAGGCCCCGGCATCCCACTTCTCTCCGGAATTTCACCTTTCCTCCCGGGTACAGCGTATGAAGGCGTTGTGGTAAGCCCTCAGTGTCCAGGTTAACCCGGTTGTAGAAAAAATGGTCACCGGTCTCTTCGTCCTCAATAAATCCATAGCCCTCCGCCTGATTGAATTTGACCACGGTGCCAACGGTGCACTGCCGATCAAACTCGTCGCTAAGGGGACCGGCCATCATCTCGCGGGCCATGGTCTCGGCCAGTAACCTTTCCTGCACCGGATCGGGTTCAGGCGGTGGGGACTTTCGCTGAGTCAGGGGCGTCGGCTTTACCGGCTCCCAAAAGAATCCCCACTCATCTTCTTCTAGCTCCCGGGCATGTTGCTCTTCCGGGGCCGGAACTGCTGTGTGGGTTGGAGGTCTCACCTTGACTGACGTGATCACCTCCGGACACTGGAGTGGTGCTCCCAGGACTTCGCTTCCCGGCTGCAGTTGTGTCTTGTAAGTAGCCCGGACTTCAGTAGAGGTTTCACCGGTCGCTGCATCCCAGGAAGTGACCCACGTTATTTTTGCAGGTCGCTCCGGACCTCCTGGCACAGCCGGCAACTTTATGGTAAACGCCTCCTCGGCTACACTTTGCCGCAGGCGTCCTCTTCCCAGGCTGGCCGCTACCAGTGCACCCACTGCAGCTCTCTGTTTTGTCTGGGTCTCCATCTCGTTCCTAGTCGTTTGCTGAGTTGGCGTCTCTTTCTGTAATGGCGCCGGGGACAGTGGAGATGCTGGGGAAGGTGGAGGCGGGCCTTCTTTTCCCGCTCTTGGATACACTCCACCCCCAGTCTCGCACATTGATTCAACCCAGCCTAGGCGGCCCTTCTTTTTTCCTGTAACGCCGCCCACTTCACATGTCTGCAGCATCATCCTGGGGCCAGCACCTCCCCTCTTTAGGCGGCGCACTCCGCACTTCTTTTTCTTTGCCGGCCAGCTCGGGGTTCTTCTTTTGGCGCCAATTCTTCGCGCGCTCACTGTGTTCGTGAAGACGGCGGCCATCTTACCGCCGTCTTGTGCCTGGTCCAACGCCTTAGGCACCACTTGTTCTTCCCAATATGGAACCGGGACCCTTCGCCAATAGTCCGGATCCTGCCGACTACGCCACATGTAACGGGGTGCCGGGGGTGCCTCGGGGATTGTAGTCGTGGCCCCTTTTTCTCTCAGGCTAACCCCCGGCTCCGCCGTCACTATTGGGACAGGGGATTGTTCTGTGGGGCAGAGTGTGGTGGAAAAGAGCATACTAACAGCCGCAGGAAGACTCTTCAGGCAGGGATCAGATAAACCAAACGACATGTTTATTGCACAGAGTTTCACAGACAGCTCAATGCACGGATCTTGTAGCGCACAGTCACAATTCCTGTCCGGGGAAATCTTTCCTTGTCGTCTCCTCTAGTGGGGATGTGCCCGGCTACTCTACTTCACCTAGGCTCCCACTCCAGCTATCACAGACTTGACCCACACAAATTCTGCTTCACCATTGAGGACACTTCTTCTCTCCTTCCCTTCGTTCTTTCTGTCCACTCAGCTCCACACTCTGCCCCTGGCTGTTCCTTCTCCCCCGTCCCGGAATCAACTGCCTTCAACACACACTTCTCTCCCTTCCCCCTAAGCTGCTGGCTCCTCCTCCCTCCTGTACTGTTTCTATGGGGACAGCCGCCCCACCCGGCCACTAGGGGAACCCAGCTATACAGTGCAAATACAATAAAATATCAACATAAAACATTAACAGCTTTGTCTACCCCAGCGGGGGTATCTTCAGGGAGAAACACTGCACCTCCTTGTAAGGGGTCCGTCCACCCCTTACACACCTCCTACTCAAGACCAGGGCCGAACTTAAGAGGTGGGTGGCCCGGGGCCCATTTTGGAGGGAGGCCCATTTTTCAAGCTGTTGCAATATGTAACACAATATGAAACAAACACAAGTTTATTTACAAAAATCATTTACGCAGAGTAATTCAGGTAAAATCATTCATTTTTTACAATCCAGGCACTTTCCTTTATTTTCGTGCTGCAAAATCACTAATAATGTCACTAAAGTCCAATTCACGCAGTATATCTGACTCGATGCTCATGATAGCCAAATGTACCCCATCCTGGTATGTTCCCCCATCCTGGTAAACGTACCCCATCCTGGTAAATGTCCCCCTTCCTGGTAAATTTACCCCATCCTGGCATGTTCCCCCCCATCTTTCCATGTTTCCCCCATCTTTCCATGTTTTCCCCATCCCTCCATGTTTTCCCCATGCTGCCATGTTTTCCCCCATCCTTTCATGTTTCGCCCAAACTGCCATGTTTCCCCCATCCTTTCATGTTTTTGTACCGCCCCGCGCTCGGCCGCAGCCGAGCCGCTCAGATCCGGGCTCGTTGGTGGGTGGCTCGAGCGCCTCCGGACCTGGTGTCACTTCGCTCTGAATGGGGATGCTGGCGCTTTTGGTGGGGGTTAGGTAGGTGCACGGCCAAAGCCGCGCTTGAGTTTGTGACGCCACCCACGGGATGTGGTGAAGGTAGACACCACCGCTGCAGTTACGGGGCACCTGGGGAGATGTTGTGCAGCAAGTTGTTAACCCCTCCGTGGGCAGGGATGGTGGCCCCGGGGCCCGTTGGGGATAGCTGTGTGGTGCAGGGTGATGTGCGCAGCCAGAGGGCACTGTTGTACTCACGATTAGTTACACACACAAGTCTCTGGTAAACCAAGATGATATTGGTTGGTGCCCGCAGCTGGCTGCGGTCGGGTCCCCCACCCGCATGGTGGTCTCTGCCTTTCTCCAGCACCGTGTTGTGTAGCTGTAAACTGCCTGCGCTTCAGCCACGGGAGTCCGCTCCCTGGCTTTGTGTATGTCGGGAGAGCCCGTTTGCCCGCAGACGCTGGCCCGTGGGATCTCTCTGCCTGTGCGGTGGCTTTCTATTCCACTTGGTGGGCTGTTGTCTTCAGTCGGGACTTTGGGTGGGAAAGGACCTATAGTCCAGACCTCAATCAGTTAATTAACTCAGTCCAGTGGATTCTGGACCTCGTTTCAGGGTCTGAGTACCCCCCTGTGTGCTCAGGTTTCCGAGTCGGTTCCCCAGGTCGGTACCGGCGGGCCACTACCCTGTCCCAGTCCACCACGGTTCCACCGAGCCGTCTTCCCGGCTACTGCAGGCTGAGGCCACCACTTGCCTCCTAGCCAAGGTGTTTGGGTTACGACCCTCACACCTGTCACTCCGTCTCTACTCCACTGACTACTACTTCTAACTACTACTACTACTACTGCTTTCCTGCCTCAGACTCTCTGAACTCCTCGGAGGGCGTGGCCAACCATCTGGCTCCGCCCCCCTGGTGTGTCCATCAAGCCCTGAGAGGAGTGACTAGGGTTTTTGTGGTTGGCTGATGACTACCTGTGACTACCTGGCTAGTCCAGGGCATCACATTTTTCCCCATACTGCCATGTTTCCCCCATCTTTCCATGTTTCCCCCATCCTGCCATGTTTTCCCCATCCTTCCTTGTTTTCCCCCATACTGCCATGTTTCCCCCATGCTGCCATGTTTCCCTCCCACCTTGACACAGCCGCTGCCGCACACAGTTTAAAAAAAAAAAAACCCTCACCTTCCAGCACCCGCTCCATTGCTGCGTGCCGTCGGGTCGGGTCCTCAGTTCCCGCGCTGCCACCAGTCGTCATTATGCCGGCGCTGCTTACTGACGCTCCCGCTGTCTCCTAGGCAACAGGCCTGCGGCCTAGGAGAGGAGGAGTGTCAGAGCGAGGAGAAATGTCTCCTCTGCTCCAACACAACTTTGAACTGCCAGGGCGATGACATCTGTAGTTCAAAGTGGCTGAATGAGGAGACACGCGTGCCATAGGTTTGCCATCACTAGCCTAGAAGCTTCTGTTGGGATCGGAGAAGGCTGCCGCATGCCATAAGCTAACCATTAGGTGCAGGCACTAAGGAAGTCTGGCTAGCCAGGTCAGTGGATGCTGATGCAGGTGCCATGACTCTACGCCAGCCACTGAGATGTAGGACCGTAGCCAGGTCCCTACACTTTCAATAGTTTCTCTTTTGTTAAATGTTCCTTATCATTAGAAACGGTTCACAGCAAAGAGACGTGTATTTTACATGTTTTGAGATATTTATCCCTATATTGGTGGGAGGCCCCCACTTGGTGGGTGGCCCAAGGCCCGGTCCCCTTAGGCCCCCCTCTAAATCCGGGCCTGCTTAATACAAACAAAGATATTGACTACTGCCAGGTATTATGAGGACATATATGAGATGGACGGCGACAAACTGGAAGTTGTAAAGGACTTCAATCTATTCGGATCAATGATCACTCAAGATGCAGTGAGGATATTGGAAGTGAATAGGAAAATAGCTATGGCCAATTAGCAATGTAGTCACTGGACAAGGTCCTCAAATCGAGGAGCATTTCACTGATGATGAAGACATAGCTCGTACATAGTCTAGTCTGGGCTCGAACATAGTCTGGTCTTTTCTGTAGCAACATATGGATGCGAAACCTGGACAATAGAACAGAAGAAGAATCATTGCCTTTGAAATGTGGTGCTGGAGAGGGATGTTATCAATACCAGGCATGGCAAGAAGAACAAACAAATCAATTTTGGAACAAATCAAGCCAGACATGTCACTCGAAACAAGTATCACCAACCTACGACTTGCCTACTTTGAACACATCATATTGTAATGCTCACCGCTGGTGATGGTAAGGCCACAAGTGAAGTGGACCACAGGGGGCTTACCCTTCAGAGAGAGAGGCTTGAATAAGCGGCCGCCGGCAGGCCAACGTCAGGTGCCACTCACATGGCAGTGACCAGAACTGTGGCAGGGGAACCCCAGAGTCACTAACACAGCAGGTGCAGCTGGGACAGCTCACGCAGACAGAACATCCAGGATGGACAGGGACCACCATGACCGCTGAGGCTGATAACATGACCAGAACGGACAGGTATCGGTGATACCAATGGGAGCCCGGGGAACCGGAATAGGACACGGACAGTGGACAAGGGGACCTGACAACTACCTAGCTAGGGAACAGACTACTAACTAACCACATTTCTCAGGCTCCTCCCCTAGTGGGAGAGTGCCTTAATTACCTAGTGCCTCTCAGCGATAGGCTGAGAGGCACTTCGAGGAAATGACGCACTGGCCCTTTAAGAGGAGGGCAACTGAGCATACATGCCTAGGTGCATTCCCTGGAGACCTCTGTAGTGTGGAAGAAACAGAGGATGCACATTTGGGGAACCGTGGAGAAGGAAGGCAGCACGACACGGGCAGGCCGCAGCAGTAAGACAGTGTCCCTGCTGAGGAGAGCAATGCAGGGACGCCAACACTATACATATGAAGAGAACAATCACTGAAGAAGGACATTATGGTCAGAAGAATATGAAGGAACAAGGTGAAGAGGAAGACCAGCAACTCAATGGCTTGATAGAATCAAGATAGCAGTTAAGAAGACTCTAGTGGACCTAGCTAGGCTGCACAAGATCGAATGTCCTTCAGCGCGTTCGTCCATCAAGTTGCCATGGCACGAGATTGAGCTGAAGGCTTTTAAATAAATAAATATCATTTGTAAAACAAAACCAGGAATAGAACAATCAATGGAAAAGTATAAAACATATACAGTGCTGGCCAAAAGTATTGGCACCCCTGCAATTCTGTCAGATAATACTCAGTTTCTTCTTGAAAATGATTGCAATCACAAATTCTTTGGTATTATTATCTTCATTTATTTTGCTTGCAATGAAAAAACACAAAAGAGAACGAAACAAAAATCAAATCATTGATCATTTCACACACAACTCCAAAAATTGGGCCAGACAAACGTATTGGCACCCTTAGGCGGGCTTTGCACGTTGCGACATCGCAAGCCGATGCTGCGATGTTGCACGCGATAGTCCCCGCCCCGTCGCAGCAGCGATATCTTGTGATTCCTGGCGTAGCGAACATTATCGCTATGCCAGCTTCACATGCACTCACCTGTCCTGAGACGTCGCTCTGGCCGGCGTCCCGCCTCCTTCCTAAGGAGGCGGGTCGTACAACGTCAGAGCGACGTCACACGGCAGGCGGCCAATCAAAGCGGAGGTGCGGAGATGAGCAGGATGTAAACATCCCGCCCACCTTCTTCCTTCCGTATAGCCGCCGGCGGCAGGTAAGGTGATGTTTCTTGCTCCTGCGGCTTCATACACAGCGATTTGTGCTGCCGCAGGAACGAGGAACAACATCGTACCTGTCGCGGCAGCGTAATTTTGAAAAAGTCGGAGCCTACACCGATGATACGATAACGACGCTTTTGCGCTCGTTAATCGTATCATCTAAGATTTACACACTACGATGTCGAAAGTGACGTTGGATGTGCGTCACTTTCGATTTCACCCCACCGACATCGCACGTGCGATATTGCAACGTGCATAGCCGCCCTTAGCCTAATACTTGGTTGCACAACCTTTAGCCAAAATAACTGTGAAGAACCGCTTCCGGTAACCATCAATGAGTTTCTTACAATGCTCTGCTGGAATTTTAGACCATTCTTCTTTGGCAAACTGCTCCAGGTCCATGAGATTTGAAGGGTGCCTTCTCCAAACTGCCATTTTGAGATCTTTCCACAGGTGTTCTATGGGATTCAGGTCTTGGCTCATTGCTGGCCACTTTAGTGGTCTCCAGTGCTTTCTATCAAACCATTTTCTAGTGCTTTTTATAGTGTGTTTTGGGTCATTATCCTGCTGGAAGACCCATGACCTCTGAGGAAGACCCAGCTTTCTCACACTGGGCCCTACATTATGCTGCAAAATTTGTTGGTAGTCTTCAGACTTCATAATGCCATGCACACAGTCAAGCACTCCAGTGCCAGAGGCAGCAAAGCAACCCCAAAACAGCAGGGAACCTCCACCATGTTTGACTGTAGGGACCGTGTTCTTTTCTTTGAATGCCTCTTTTTTTTTTCCTGTAAACTCTATGTTGATGGCTTTTCCCAAAAAGCTCTACTTTTGTCTCATCTGACCAGAGAACATTTTTCCAAAACGTTTTAGGCTTTCTCAGGTAAGTTTTGGCAAACTCCAGCCTGGCTTTTTTATGTCTCGGGGTAAGAAGTGGGGTCTTCCTGGGTATCCTACCATACAGTCCCTTTTCATTCAGACGCCGACAGATAGTACGGGTTGACACTGTTGTACCCTCGGACTGCAGGGTAGCTTGAACTTGTTTGGATGTTAGTCGAAGTTCTTTATCCACCATCTGCACAATCTTGCGTTGAAATCTCTCGTCAATTTTTCTTTTCCTTCCACATCTAGGGAGGTTAGCCACAGTGCCATGGGCTTTAAACTTCTTGATGACACACCGTAGACACAGGAACTTTCAGGTCTTTGGAGATGGACTTGTAGCCTTCAGATTGCTCATGCTTCCTCACAATTTGGATTCTCAAGTCCTCAGACAGTTCTTTGGTCTTCTTTCTTTTCTCCATGCTCAATGTGGTCCACACAAGGACACAGGACAGAGGTTGAGGCAACTTTAATCCATGTCAACTGGCTGCAAGTGTGATTTAGTTATTGCCAACACCTGTTAGGTGCCACAGGTAAGTTACAGGTGCTGTTAATTACACAAATTAGAGAAGCATCACATGATTTTTCAAACAGTGCCAATACTTTTGTCCACCCCCTTTTTTATGTTTGGTGTGGAATTATATCCAATTTGGCTTTATGACAATTTTTTTTATTTTTTTTCATTGAAGACAAATTAAATGAAGATAATACCAAAGAATTTGTGATTGCAATCATTTTCAAAAAGAAACTGCGTATTATCTGACAGAATTGCAGGGGTGCCAATACTTTTGGCTAGCACTGTAGTTACATAGATTGAAAAAAGACCTAGGTTCAAGTTCAACCTTTCTCCACTAATTATACCTTTGTCACTAAATTATCTATAACCCACAATGTTACGTGTATTGAGGAAATCATCCAGCCCTTTTTTAAAAGTTGTTGTAGTGTCTGCCATTACTACCTCTTGTGGTAGGGCATTCCACAATCTGACTGCTCTAAGGCGGGCTTTGCACACTACGACATCACAAGCCGATGCTGCGATGCTGAGCCCGATAGTCCCCGCCCCCGTCGCAGATGCGATATCTTGTGATAGCTGCCGTAGTGAATATTATCGCTACGGCAGCTTCACATGCACTCACCTGCCCTGCAATGTAGCTCTGGCCGGCGTACTGCCTCCTTACTAAGGGGGCGGGTCGTGCCGCGTCACTGCGACGTCACACCGCAGACGGCCAATAGGAGCGGAGGGGTGGAGATGAGCAGGATGTAAACATCCCGCCCACCTCTGTCCTTCCGCATAGCCGACGGGAGCCGCGGTGACGCAGGTAGATGATGTTCGTCGCTCCTGCGGCTTCACACACAGCGATGTGTGCTGCCGAAGGAGCGAGTAACAACATCGGACCATCGCGTCAGCGTAATTATGGAATTCGCCGACGCTGCACCGATGATGCGATTACGACGCTTTTGCGATCGTTAATCGTATCATCTAGGATTTACACACTATGATGTCGAGAGCGACGCAGGAAGTGCGTCACTTACGACATGACCCCACCGACATCGCACCTGCGATGTCGTGGTGTGCAAAGCCCGCCTAACTGTAAAGAACCCTTTCCTATTTAGCTGCCGGAATCACCTTTCTTTCACATCCAGTGAGTGTCCCCTGTTCTTTAGTATGGTCTTTATGGTCAATACAAAGGAGTGACTTATTTCTTCCAAAGGACCAGAGGGAACTCAGTGCAAGAGGACGAAAGGCGATTTCAGCACCTAAATAGGAAAGGGTTCTTTACAGTTAGAGCAGTCAGATTGTGGAATGCGCTACTGCAAGAGGTAGTAATGACAAACATTATAACAGCTTTTAAAAAAGGGCTGGATTATTTCCTCAGTACACATGACATTGTTGGGTATACCCGATGATAGGTTCCCTTTAAGGGAATTTACTGTATTTTAAGAAGCTAACATTTCGAGTTTGAAAATAGTTACTAATAATGCATTGCTCGCCCACAGAAATCTATATTTAGGCAGAATTGTAGGAGTATGATGAAGCTGAAATATGACCCATGTGGGTGTTGTAGAATTGTTACAAAATTTTCCTAAAAACTAGACTTTTCCTTAAAGGGAAACTGTCACCATTTTTTTCCCTTATAAGCTGCGGTCACCACCAGTGAGTCCTTATATACAGCATTCCAGAATACTGTATATGAGTCGCCCACCACAGCGCTGCAGCGGTCACCTGTGGGACACTGCGGGGACTTCTCTGTAGGGACCCTTCTGGCAACAGGTAGGTCAGGTTCACTTTCATAGGAGTCGTGACACCACTCTCGGTTTTGCGGTCAGGATGAGGGGTGACCACCACTGCTGTTTAACGAGCGTCTGGGGCTGATGGTGTCTGCAGTTTGGTGTTATGACCTCCCGAGAGTGAGGCTGGCCCCAGGGGCTCGGGTGTATGTGCGTAGTACCAGAGGTCGCAGAATAACTCAGTCGCAGTCTATAAATGTCTTTTAACTGTTTACTCACTTGCTGGTGGTAGAGTGAGGCAACGCGGGCGATGCTGAGATGAACCAGAGAGAACCAGGTATCCTTCAGACTGGTATAGGGGTGACTGTAAGCTCGCCTTCCTAGCACTTCTTGTTTCGGATAACCCCCGACTTGAAGTATATGGGATTCATCTAGGGAAGTCACATCTGCCTTTTCTCCCCTTTCTGGCCCGTTTGCTGGCAGCGTGAACCAAGTAAAGATGGCTTCTTGCCCTATCTCACTTATGGGCCCCCTCGTTGCTGCTGATGCTGCGGACTCTGTGTGTTTGGTGAGACACTTGGAGTGCCCTCACCGGCAGGTTTTAGCAGACCACTAAATGGATGTCTGGCTCTAGGGACCTGTTCCTGTGCGTGCCTGGTCTACCAGGAGTCCCCGTACTCAATCACCCCGCTTCTTCCTGAAGTGCCTTTCAGGCTGACTGTGTGGCAACCGAACTCCCCCGCAAACACCTGCAGGGTCTGACTAGCGTGTCTGCGTGCCCGCTCTCCACTCCAGACTCGGCTTGTGTGTCCTCCTCCGCCGCTTCTCTCTGACTCACTACCACTGCAGTACTAGTTTCCAGCTTCTCCACCCCACCACTAGCTGAGATCTGGAGGCCACGCCCCCTCCTGGGTCTGCCCAGGGGTCCCCTCTATGATGTGTGTGAGACCTGGTCACTATGTGTCTGTGCGTACACACCCTACTCAGCCTTTGGGATTACCTGTTTGTACTCACCCAGCATGGGTGCAGTACTCAGTGGTGCCTGACCAGGTCAGGGGCGCCACATATATAAGAGCCCAGGCCGCTCTGTATAACGTAAAAAACACATTTATTATATTCACCTAGGGGGCGGTCCGGTCTGATGGATGTCGCTGCTCTCGGGTCCAGCGCCTCCTCTCTTCTTGTGATCACCATCCTCCTGCCCAGGCCCGTGTGCAGATATAGACATATAAGGGAAAACTAAAACTCTGTCACACAGAACGCACACACATCAGTAAAGACAATAAGAGATGCAAGAGGAAAAACAAGAGCAGGAAGGAAGTTCAAAACAACAGGGGTAAACTCCACAACTGTACCAAGCAAATAGTACAATTTTCACCAGACACCACAACTCACAGACCAACATAGAAACTATAGCTGGCATGGGTAGAAAATTTCATCCAGCTTAAATAGAAGGGGAGTAGGTGTGATTGGCCACCCCACAACATGTGAACAAAGGAACCTAACAAGCAGACTAGCATAGATTAATTCTTGCTAGCCTGCCTATGAATCTGTACACAGCAGGTTGACGCCCGAGTCTGCCTGTGTTGATCCCAGACACCAGAGAAACCACTGGGCGGAGTGGCAGAATCTGCAATGTGAACAGAGCCCGACTCCGTCATGACAGTTGGCGAAGTTTGCGCAAAACTCCTTGTGACAAGTTGCTTTTGGTATTTTGACAGTGATTGTATTATGTAAATGATCATAGAGCTATATGACATCATCTACTCATTTTCTTGGGTAAAAAGTTGAGGATTATTTTTGTGTCACGGTTGGTAGTGTGACGCCTCTGGATTAGTCAGGTCGTCACAGAGTACTGCACGCTCTTCATCTCCCAGTGCAGGACTCAACCCCCCATGGTTCTGGGTTCCCAACTTGCAGTACTGCCTCCATCAGCATCCACAAATTCCAATCACACTTCACATCACACCCTGTCAGGCCTACCAGTGGGCTGATGAGCTGGAATAGGGCCGCCCACCTAGGGGCAGTCAGGGAGGTGGGAGGTGACAAGTCAGTCATCTCCAGGGGAGCAAAGGGTTGAGTGGTAGCCCTCGAGCTGTGAGGAGCTCGGAGTATGCTAGGAGTTGGAGCTCCCAGAGGAAAATGTAGATTGGGTTACAGACGGTGGTCTGGACCCGGAGGAGTCAGAGACCCGGTCGAGAGATTTAGACTGGGTGCTGGCTTAGTCGGCAGCTGCAGTCCAATAGCTGGTCTGGGGCCAAAAGAAAGTCGGGGTACTGGACCCTAGGTCAGGGAGAAGCTTCAAGCAACCCAGCAATTAACCTGCGGAGGACAGGGTCTTTATAGACTGTTCCCACAAAGCTCAGATATCGGGGGCACTAGCGCAACGAGGGGGATAGGGCTTTCCAAGCAATGCAGCCCACTGAAATCCCAAGCGTGAGCTCCTGAGAGCAAGCTCCTCTGCTATCCATGGTAGGGAGTGGGGCCCGGACAGCTCCAAGCTTACGGCCACCTGAACACTTTCAAATTCTGTGCATGGAGGCAGGTTACAGACCACCAGGCAGTGCTGCAGGGGACGGAACCCGAACGAGCTCCCCAAGAGGACAGCGGCACCCAGAGACTTGGCTTACTACGTTGTCAGCATCTGCTTTCCTTCTGAGTGAGTACCCGATTAACCCCTGCTACCAGTGAGCCTGCGCTCCCCCTGCACTCCATACCACCATTTGGGGTCCCGGGGCCTTTCCCTACCCGTGGAGGGTAACGTCATCTGGCTGCTCCACTCCATCACCCCGGGTACTCCCAACGGCAGTGGCAGTACTCTCTATTACCGCACACCACGGGTGGCGTCACAAACTATCCAACTCCAATGTAAATAACCCCCCATCACGTTTTGGCGTGACCCCGAGCCCCCGGGTCCGAAGACCCTCGAGCCACGAGTAGTGACACCTGGATCTGAGCGGTTTGACCTCTGCTGGGGCGGGACTCGTCCGAAACAGTAGCACAAGGTCATTTATGTTCATTAAAGGAATTGTATTGGCCCGTGGGAAAGAAAATAGCTGTTCTCTAATCTCATACAACCCCTTTAATGCAGAGGTAGATGTATGGAAATCTCTTAACCTCATCAAAATATTCACAATTTTTTTTATAGTCAATGCACAAGTCATAAATTTATTCTCAATCCGGGGTCTGTTGTGCAAGTCTATCTGTTAAAGGGAACCTGTCAGCAGAATTTTCGCAATTAAACTAAAAGAATCCCCTTCTGCAGCTCCTGGGCTGCATTCTAGAAAGGTTCATCTTGCTACTGACCCCCTTTCAGACCTAAATAAACACTTTATAAAATCTTACCTTTTTGAATGCTAATGTGGTTTTATGGTGTTGAAATGATGATGAGACTCAAGCGGTCTCTCAGGATCTGACTGCTGTTCCAAATTATAATGTCATGAGTGCACTCGAGAAAGAATGATAATAGACACTATATTGGTTATGGACCTTCTCCATGACAGATGATGAGCTACTGCTTCTCTTTATTGTTTGAAACTTTATACAGTTCAGGAGAAGTAAGGGTGTAGACAAAATACAGTCCAATCAAGTATCACAGGCTGGACTCAGGACATATAGGAATTAGCATAGTCTCTGCTGGATTGGTCAGCCAAAACTTTAGGAATTTCTCCTTTGTTCATCATCTTGGGTGTAGACAGGATGTGGCAGCCATCTTTAAGTTACATATGCTGGTATATACTGTGTTAAGGAAAATCACTAAATATGCAATATACATATATACGTGTTAGTAAGAACCAAAAGCATTCAAAAATATGTGTTAGTTTACATCTACTAAACTATATACCTGAGTCTATGAAATGGCTGAAATAAGTATTTTGGTTACTTAATTCTTATCCTCAACAATGGTCACGGGGGCGGGCTGTATTGCGTCCGTTATTCGCCCTCCTGCCGCTGTTCGCTGTCCCCCATTGCTCATTTACATACATAAGGCCACCGCCCAGTGCTCCCAAGGTCTCGCGCATGCCCAGTGGCACTATCGCGGGACTGAGCACTGTGCAAATCGCGAGTGCTGGTGATGTTATTGCGCAGGCGTGAGATTATGGGCAGCGCTGTGAATGTCATCACCAGCGTCATCCAAGTACCCGCCCGTAATCTCGTGCCCGCGGTAATAGGTAACGTGGATGATATGGCCAGCGCTAGCGCATAACGGTGGAGGCAGAGGGAAAAGTGCGGGCACGAGATTATGGGCGGGTACTTGGATGATGCTGGTGATGACATTCACAGCGCCATCCATAATCTCGCGCCTGCGCAATAACCTCACCAGCGCTTACGATTTGCACAGTGCTCAGTCCCGCGATAGTGCCACTGGGCATGCGCGAGACCTCGGGAGCACTGCTTTACATGAGGGCGGCCTCATGTATGTAAATCAGCAACGGGGGACGGCAAACAGCGTTAGGAGGGCGAATAACGGATGCAATACAGCCCGCCCCCGTGACCATAAAACCACATTAGCATACCAAAAGGTAAGGTTTTATAAAGTGTTTATTTAGGTCTGAAAGGGGGGCAGTAGGAAGAGGAACCTTTCTAGAATGCAGCCCAGGAGCTGCAGAAGGGCATTCCTTTAGTATAATTGCGAAAATTCTGCTGACAGGTTCCCTTTAATGAGTAAAAAAATCTTCATAATTGCAATAGATTATATGTTGTAGTTCACTGAGTGAGACCAGATCTCTTAATTGTATTGCTTAAAATCAACAGTAGAACTGGATTTTTTGCATTGTGTAGAAACCACATTAGACATCGCGGGAAGGAAAAACAATATAAACCTTAAAGTCACATTTCCTGTTTGTAGTCACAGCATTAACAACAAAGGTTTTGTGTCCTTGCTTAAACTGTCCATAGACAAACGATAACTATCAGGTTATACCTACCGATACTGCCATAAACGTGCACACTCTGCCCAGCCTGCTGGTTTATTGCAATAGGGAGAGGCAGAGGGTTATTTACCTTGGCGATATGCCTGATCCTTCTTGATACAAGTAAAATATATCTTTGTACCGTGTTAGCCAGTAGAGATAAAAAAATTGTTTAAAAGAACAGAGAGTCCTCAGTGGTTGATACCTTTTAATGGCTAACTGAAAAGATGGTAATAATTGCAAGCTTTCGAGACTACTCAGCTTGGCTTGTCCCCCTGCCATAGAGATAGTTCTGTTTCATATAACTTGTTCTTTTTTTTTTTTTTTTTTTACTGCACTATTCTAAGTCCTGTTGTGTATAAATACGTGACTCTTCAGATTTTGTGTTATACCATGCCTGATGAAGAGACCTGAGTAGTCTCGAAAGCTTGCAATTATTACCATCTTTTCAGTTAGCCATTAAAAGGTATCAACCACTGAGGACTCTCTGTTCTTTTAAACAATTTTTTTGATCCTTCTTGAAAATTTGAATATATGTGGAGGTTTGATGAATGTCGCCCAACAGTAAATGTTAGGACAATTAGCAAAAAAATCGTGTCCCATCATCTTCTTATACTGTATGTGTATAGCCCATTTAAAATGATCTTTGCACATACAGATTTCTCTCCAATTTCTTTCCCAACAGCCCATAATAAATCTTCTGTAAATTAATCTACTGGGAAATTATATAATTATTGAGCGAAATCTGATGGGTAAGAAATCCATGCGTGTGAACAAAATAATCCTTTATGATACAACTCATTTTCACATAGTAAAAGAAATATTTCAGAGCTCCCCCTTCTCCCCCTCTAATAAAAAAAAAAATATTGAACCAGTATGTCTCTTGTCAATCATGACCAAAGTGTTTATTAAAGTACCTAATGTATATCCCTTGCCCCCTGTCTTATACTCACCTGCAGCCATCTTCATCTTTTTCTAGCATCACGTTCATCGGTCTCAGGCGATTTGTGACCTGCCAGCAGCTCGTGTGTCATGGAGCGCGCCGGAGGTCACAAATCTAGTGAAGTCTCTGAGAGTCTCATTCTGGCTCCCATAGACTTGTAATGATGCCGATACAATTGAAAATATAATTCTGGGTTCGGAAGGAAGGTGGCGCTCTGCCGACTCACAGGCCCCATAGTGGCTACGTGGTTTGCCACCATTGGCTGTACGCAACTGAGACAGTGGTAGAAGTGCTAGAACTACACATGTGAGCAGTAGCATAAAAAGCGTTTGGTGGGCCCCAGTGCAAAGTTTGGATCTGGGCCCTCCCCTTATGTACACCGATATTTAGGGTACAGAATAATGACGCCGACACTCTGGATACGGGATAATGACGCTGACACTTGGCTCTTTCCCTCAGCACCCAGCTTTCCCATGATCTGAAGATCTGAAATCCCTCTTTCTATCAACACCCAGCTTTCCTATGTTCTGATGTCCATCTTGTCCTCAGCATGCACCTTCTACATGGTCTGCTATACATCTTTCCATCAGTATGCAGCTTTCTCATAGTCTGATATACATCTTTCCCTCAGCACCCACATTTCCCATGATATTAGAGTATGAAAAAGCTGGGTGCTGAGGGAAGGAAGATATATAGTAGAGCATGGGAAAGCTGGATGCTGAGGGAAAGAGCCTCTTTCACTCAGCACAAAAACTTTCCCATCCTTGTATCTTTGTCCCCCCTCGTATAAAGCTCTCCAAGTACTATAATGGCCCCCATAGCCTTCAATATAGTATAAAGGGTCCCACATAACCCTTCATATATTAGAATGCATGCCCATAGTCCTCCATGTATTATAATGCATTTTCCATAGTCCTCCATGTATAAGGTAGCCATCATAGCCTTCCAATTATTATAATGCACCTCCCATAGTCCTCCATGTATTATAATTCACTCCATAGTTCTCAATATATTATACTTCACCCCATAGTCCTTCATATATTATAATGCACCCCCATAGAATATGTATAAGGTAACCTCATAAGTCATCCATATAATATAATGCAGCTCCATAGTCCATATTTTATTATGCAGCCCTACAGTCTATATTGTATTATGCAGCCCCATAGTCCATATTGCATGATGCAGCCCCATAGACCATATTGCATTATGCGTCCCCATAGTCCATATTGTATAATGCCCGATAGTCCATATTAAATATGCTGCACCATAGTCTATACTGAATTATGCAGCCTCATAGTCCATACTGTAATATGCAGCCTCATAGTCCATACTGTATTATACAGCCCCATAGTCCATATTGCATTAAGCAGCCCTCACACAGTTTAGTGCACTCCCATAGTAAATGTATAATACCTGGTTTTATAATCACAGTATCACTGTGCTTGATTGGCCAGCAAACACACCTGACCTAAACCTCATAGAGAATCTATAGGGTATTGTCAAGAGGAAGATGTGAGACACCAGACCCAACAATGCAGATGAGCTGAAGGCTGCTATCAAAGCAACCTGGACTTCCATAACACCTCAGCAGTGCCACAGGCTGATCGCCTCCATGCCACGCCGCATTGATGCAGTAATTCATGCAAAATGAGCTCTGGCCAAGTATTGAGGCATTTACTGTACAGACTTTTCAGTAGGTGCCAACATTTCTGAGTGTAAAATCAGTTTTTCACTTTGTCTTATATAATATTCTAATTTTCTGAGATAATGACTTTTGGATTTTCATTGGCTGTAAGCCATAATCATCAACATTAACAGAAATAAACACTTGAAATAGATCCCTCTGTGTGTAATGACTCTATATAATATATAGGAATAGATCTCTGTGTGTAATGACTCTATATAATATATAGGAATAGATCCCTCTGTGTGTAATGACTCTATATAATATATAGGAATAGATCTCTGTGTGTAATGACTCTATATAATATATAGGAATAGATCTCTGTGTGTAATGACTCTATATATTATATAGGAATAGATCCCTCTGTGTGTAATGACTCTATATAATATATAGGAATAGATCCCTCTGTGTGTAATGACTCTATATAATATATAGGAATAATCTCTCTGTGTGTAATGACTCTATATAATATATAGGAATAGATCCCTCTATGTGTAATGACTATATAATATATAGGAATAGATCCCTCTATGTGTAATGACTCTATATAATATATAGGAATAGATCCCTCTGTGTGTAATGACTCTATATAATATATAGGAATAGATCCCTCTATGTGTAATGACTCTATATAATATATAGGAATAGATCCCTCTATGTGTAATGACTCTATATAATATATAGGAATGGATCCCTCTGTGTGTAATGACTCTATATAATATATAGGAATAGATCCCTCTATGTGTAATGACTCTATATAATATATAGGAATAGATCCCTCTATGTGTAATGACTATATAATATATAGGAATAGATCCCTCTATGTGTAATGACTCTATATAATATATAGGAATAGATCCCTCTGTGTGTAATGACTCTATATAATATATAGGAATAGATCCCTCTATGTGTAATGACTCTATATAATATATAGGAATAGATCCCTCTATGTGTAATGACTCTATATAATATATAGGAATGGATCCCTCTGTGTGTAATGACTCTATATAATATATAGGAATAGATCCCTCTATGTGTAATGACTCTATATAATATATAGGAATAGATCCCTCTATGTGTAATGACTCTATATAATATATAGGAATAGATCCCTCTATGTGTAATGACTCTATATAATATATAGGAATAGATCCCTCTGTGTGTAATGACTCTATATAATATATAGGAATAGATCCCTCTATGTGTAATGACTCTATATAATATATAGGAATAGATCCCTCTATGTGTAATGACTCTATATAATATATAGGAATAGATCCCTCTATGTGTAATGACTCTATATAATATATAGGAATGGATCCCTCTGTGTGTAATGACTCTATATAATATATAGGAATAGATCCCTCTATGTGTAATGACTCTATATAATATATAGGAATAGATCCCTCTATGTGTAATGACTATATAATATATAGGAATAATCTCTCTGTGTGTAATGACTCTATATAATATATAGGAATAGATCCCTCTATGTGTAATGACTCTATATAATATAGAGGAATAATCTCTCTGTGTGTAATGACTCTATATAATATATGCATTCCCTTTTTGCATTGAATTACTGAAATAAATTAACTTTTTGATGAAATTCTAATTTATTGAGAAGCACCTGTAAAATAAAATCAACATTTGGTGTGACCGCCCATTAACTTCAAAACAGCATTGATTCTTCTAGAGATACTTATGCACAATTTTTGAAGGAACTTGTCTGAGAGGTTGCTCTTAAAGGGGTGGTTCACCCATATTTTTTATTCTCTAGATCGATATTATATTGAGAAATAATGTTTCTCTCAAATACCTTGTGTTGGCAATAGTGCCTGTGAGAGGCGCTATTGCAGACCGCTGTTCCCCGCTCCAGTGACGTCACGTCAAGTGCCGCACACGTCACATCCGTGCAGCCGGCTGCATTCTTCCAGACTCACTGGGCTGTGAGTAGCGTTTCACTGCTTGTCACAGCCCGTCTGCTCCATGCTCCCCCCTCCCTCCTCACTCACAGCACGGCGCGTCGCGTCTCTTGCTTGCAGCGTTCTGCTGTGAGGGAGGAAGGAGCTGGGAGCAGACGGGCTGTGACAAGCGGTGAAACACCACTCACAGCCCAGTGAGTCTGGAAGAATGCAGCCGGCTGCACGGATGGGACATGTGCGACACTTGACGTGACGTCACTGGAGCGGGGAACAGCGGTCTGCCATCTCACAGGCACTATTGCCAACACAAGGTATTTGAGAGAAACATTATTTCTCAATATAATATCGATCTAGACAATAAAAAACATGGGTGAACCACCCCTTTAACATCTTGGAGAACTAACCACAGATCATTTGTGGATGTAGACTTGTGGAAATACTTTTGTCTCCTCATGTGATCCCAGACAGACTCAATGATGTTAAGATCAGGGCTCTGTGGGGGTCGGATCATCATCTCGGGGACTCCGTGTTCTTCTCTACACAGGAGATGGTTCTTAATCTCATTGTTTGTATGTTTGGGGTCGTTTTCCTTCTGCAGAAGAAATTTGGAGTCAATCAGAGGCCTCCCTGCTGGTATTTGATGATGGACGAGTATCTGCCTGAATTTATCATACTCTTATGACTTGATAAAATGACTTTTTATGATAGAGCATATGACACTCACGTTTAGGAGGTGGGATACTCCTATAATATATTTCTGTTATACTGAATAAACCCATTCTTCTTCTATTTCTACTTCTATAATTGTGTTCTTTTGCATGTATATGCAATTCCCTATGTTCATTAAATAAAATAATCAATGGTGAAACAACTTGTATCAGTAACCCAGAGGGCTCTAGGCCGGAGATATATTAAATGTGACACACAAATAAAGTAAAACAAAGTGTCCGACAAACCCAGCTGGACTCCTCATCTCATCCTCGCCGCCCGCCCTGTAGAAAGTCAATGAAAGCTGAAGAGCGTTGTGTATCATGTATTGATTCCTGGCATAGCCCATAATTCTCCAGGCATCACTGCACATTGAGCACCCTTTAAGCAATGTAGGTACAGTACAGATGATATTACATTGACATATGAATGTATTTTCTGTTCTTTTGCAGAAAAATCGATCAATCACTTTTTTCACACTGTGCAATAAAATCATTGATAATGTTAAAGGGGATGTCTGGCTTAGAAAAGTCATGTATAAATACACTATTAATGAAATGATCAGCAACCTCAGCAGCTGCACCGATCATTACTTGACTCAAAAGACCAAACGCAATAGTTTACAGTCAACCTGTCAAGTCTAATATGCACCCAGTACCACGAGCAGTTCTGGGTGCATATTACTAATCCCTGCCTAACTGTCCCTGTATCTAGTAACATACATAAAGAGATCTTTAGATAAAAAAAATATGTCTAAAGATCCTTTATGATTTGATAGTGAGCGCAAGGACTAGTCCAAAGGGTGTTATTTCCCCTGACTAGTCCTCCTTCTTAGCATGTTAGCACGCCCACAGGGGTGTGCTAATGTGCTATTCAATGCCCAGCGTAATCGGCATAAATGCGCCTACCTGTCTGCTGTCCCTACCTCAGACGCCGGGTTTAGGCTTAGTGCTCATAATCAGAAGTATCGGCACTTCAGGTCATACGCACTAGTTTTTAGAATGGTGTCACTTTTGAGTATTTTCTCTTATATAGGCCCCTCAAAGTCATTTCAAATGTGATATGGTCACTAAAAGTCACGGTCGTCACCTTGCTGTTTTGAGACTAGTGACAGCCTTTGGACTGGAGCCTCCCATCTCCACCTTGACTCCTCATTTAAACAAAGTTTCCTTTCCTTTGGCGTCGCATGAGTTAATTTCTGGTTTTGTTGCCAGTAGCTCATGCAGCAGCTGCTTTGGGTCCAAGCCCATTTAGGTTAAATACTGGAGGCTTCACAACAGTCCTTGCTGCGGTTAGAATCATTTCTATTTTTGCCAGCCTGGTGGAAGGAACTGCTGAGGTTTTCTCTTGTGCCCATCCACCTGCTACATTAGAGTCCGTCTTCTATGGTGAAGTTTGGTGTTTTGTATCCTTCTGTTTATTCCACCCGTCTGTCTTTCCTTTCCCTCTGTGTTTATTAGTTTACTGGTGAGTCTAGTGTACTCGTCGGCCTACTCACAACACAGGGCGAGTTTCGGGTCAGCTGAGGACCCAGGTATCCTGCTCGCCGACAGGTTGAAAGAACCTGTATAGGGACGCTAGGGAGGTCAGAACTCTCCCTACTGGCAGAGCTCTCCGTTGTATCGTTGCCCCAGTGTTTTCCCCTTTTTGTGGTCTTTTTTTAGTAGTGTGTCAGACGCTCGTTGGTCTAATTGTGTGTGTCACGCGTTATATACGGACATCTACTCCGTGCCTGACAAATTGGTTTTTTTTTTAAATGAGAAATTTCTGATAATCTTTTAACCCTTCTAACTTTCTACCAAAAAATATTATATTTCAAAAATGTTGCTGATGTTTTGTAGACATGTGAGAAATGTTATTTATTAACTAATTTGTGTGACATAACTCTCTAGTTTAAGAGCGTTAAAATTAAAAATTTAAAAATGTCAACATTTTCACCAAAATTCTGATATTTTCAGAAACATAAAAAATTTCAACCTAAATTTACCACTAACATGAAGTACAATATGTTATGAGAAAACAGGCTCCGAGTCACTGGGATCCGTTGAAATTGTAAAATTTGTCCTGGTCAGGAAGGTTTGGCGGTAAGGGGTTACTTAGGCGGAGTAGAACGAGGCTACGAAAAATATTGATTTCTCTTTGGAGGTCCCAAAAAGACCATCCATTATAAAGATGCTCCAATAATGGGCATCATGTATTACTTAAAGGGGGTTTCCATTCCATTAAAAAAAAAATTTTTGAGACCGTAAACGTCCAAAAATTAAAAATAACAAACCGTTTTACTCTTTGGCCTCACTTCCAGTGTAAACTCTGCACCTCCACTACGGTAACGTTTAGAAACCTATGGGCTGAAAAATGTATAAAGGGAAAACTTCTTTAAATTTATTTTGTTTATGAAAACTTGACAAACTGGAAAAATCTATACAGTTTATTAATTATTAATTTTCCAAGTATTCAGCTACTGTTGGGGAGGCCATAACTCCAGAATAATCCGTGCTTTATTGTTTCCATCCCCGTGTAATTGTATGAATATTAATGTGATGTTAACAATTCGATTTCCTATTAAAGCTGCATAACATGAAGTTCTTATGTAAGACTCAAACGCCTTATGGCTACATACTAACAAGGTGTTGACATCCGAATTCATCATCACATGTATAATAATTGGCTTGATTTTATATGATATCCTCATCATAACTAGCGGCTACTTTATATAAGACACAACAGTTTATATATGTTGCTTATATAGCGGCAACATTTTCTGCAGAGATCACTATCACCCCTATCATTAGGCTAGTTTCACACATTCGGCTTTTCGCCGGTTTGCTGGATTCGGCGCACGCCAGTACAGTATATACAGTACAATAGGAGCGCGACAAGCGCCGGTCACATGCTGTCATGTGACCGGAGCATGTGACCCGGAAGTTGCGGCGCTGCTATTGTACTGTATACACTGTACTGGTGTGCGCCGAATCCGGCAAACCGCCAAAAAGCCGGATGTGTGAAACCGGCCTTAATGAAACTCATGACATAGCTCACACATGCACACAAGAGGCCGGGCCGCATTTACCAAAACTCTCTAAAAGAAAAAAAAAGTCTTTGTTGTTCATAGCAACCAATCACAGCTCAGCTGTCACACAGTGTTTTGCTCTAATATCAGACGCTGTCTATCAGACGCTGTTCAGACCACAGACTCTGACACTCCACTCTATGCTTTCTCTGGTGCTTCTTTGTTGCACAGGCAGGCTCGAGCGCCGACCAGCTGTGTGCTCATTAGTGATCGATCTAGCAGGAATTAATTTCTGCTAGTCTGCTGGTTACCTTTTGGATCACATGTTGCAGGAGACCTATCACAGGGACTGCCCGCCTTTTTAAGCTGGAGTTATTTGTCTTCCTTTGCCAACTATAGCTTTCTGCTACACTGGTCCTTGTGCTGTTATTTTGCAGTCTGGTGATTTACTATATGTTGCTTGGTGTGCAGTGGAATTGCTCCTGCTGTCTGGTGATTTCCTTCCTGCTTTAGTTTTTCTCCTTAGTCTGATTACTATGTGTGAGCCTGGTGTGTGATAGAGTTTTGGCTTCTCCTGTTTGGCTATCACTTTTGGTGTTCACACGCTCCTGTCCCACCCCATCCCCTGGGGGAGGGAGGGGGTACTAGATCAGGGCTGTTCAGGAGCAGGGGTAAGAAGGGGGCCCAGACATCACCACCTTCAGACGTATCTCTGAGATCAGGGATAGCTGGGGCCCCCTAGCCTGAGGGTCAGTGTAGGAGCCCCGGTCACTGTTGGTGTTTACACGCTCCTGTTCCACCCCCCCTGGGATAAGGAGGGAGGGGGTACTAGATAAGGGTTGTTCAGGAGATAGGGTAAGGAAGACGGCCCAGACATCATCAGCATCAGACATATCTCTGGGATCAGGAACAGCTGGGGTCTCCTAGCCTTAGGGCCAGTTTAGGAGCCCGGTCACTGTTGGTGTTTACACGCTCTTGTTCCGCCCCCCTGGGATAAGGGGATAAGAAGGGAGGGGGTACTAGATAAGGGCTGTTCAGGAGCAAGGGTAAGGAAGACAGCCCAGACATCATCACCATCAGACGTATCTCTGGGATCAGGAACAGCTGGGGCCCCCTAGCCTGAGGGCCAGTTTAGGAGACCCAGTCACTGTTGGTGTTTACACGCTCCTGTCCCGCCCCCTGGGATAAGGAGGGAGGGGGTGCTAGATAACAGCTGTTCAGGAGCTAGGGTAAGGAAGGCAGCCCAGACATCATCACTATCAGATGTATCTCTTGGATCAGGGACACCTAGGGCCCCCCTAGGCTGAGGTCCAGTTTAAGAGCCCCATTTCCCTATTATCCCCTGGCACCCCGTGACATCAGCTTTCATTTTCCAAACTGCTCTGGTATAATCAAAGTTGCGCTCTGATTCATTGCTATGGGCAACAAACACAGATTTTCTTTCAGATCTACACTATGGGTCCACATTATGTGTTATAAATAATTTGTTGTCTTATCATTGAGATAAAAGCTTCAACATAAAAGTAAAATGATTGATAGTGAGAGTTTGCAAACCTTGAAAAAATAAACCTTTATATTGATTAAATCCATGTCATGGTCATACAGTTCAATAAATTGTGTGTAAATGAACCAATGTATGATTCTTCATAATAACGATGGTAGATGGTCGCTGAAAACAAAGATTGAAATAAAAGAAAAAAGGCGAGCTGTTTTATATAAGAATATTTCAAGAGATATTATTTTGATTTTTAGGAATTAAGTGATAAATAATTGTCAAATAATAAACCCATATCAGACAACTCCAGTAGGTGCTGATCTCCTGTGGTAATAAAGGATTGGACATCTCGAAGTCCAACATGCCCAATCTTTCCATTTACTGATATCCTGCATTGCTGGATTTTAACACCCCCATCTATGGCTGTTGTCCCCAAAATTGCCAGGCTTAGCTAATGTTCATCTAAAGTAATAGGCACATTAACTGTAACAAGTGATTGGGTTATTAGTGATGGGCGAATAGTAACTATTTGTGTTCGGATTATTCGCAACGAATCCCAAAGCACTATTCCAGTATTCATCATGAATAATGAACCTAATGCAAGTTACTGAGGAACCCGAGCATTTTTCTTGTCATGACGAATAATGGAATAGTACTTGGTATTCAGTAAGCATTATCCAAACATGAATAGTTACTATTCGCCCATCACTAGTTATGTGTTGAAGGTTTCAGCTCAATGACTAGAAGCTGAGCTTTCAGAATAAAGAGTACCAAATACTTCTTATCTGAACTCATTTAAAACCTCTTCTTTAGTAAAATCAGTGTTTTGGGACAGTTCCCCTGATGTAGTTTTCTGGATAAAACCAAAAACTGTGATGAAAACCGCACTAGTAGATCATCATGGAAAGACGGTGTATCTATTGACACCCATATGTTCTTCCCTATGAAATTGGAGATGCCCGAAAGTACAGTATCGGCAGATACAATAGATGCGTACAGTATGGATCCATAATACAACCATCTGCATTAGCTCTTAAATAGAGACTAGTTTGGGGGTCTAGCACATGGTGGCATATAATAGGAAATTGCATAATAATGTAATGCCATAGTCAGTGACAGTTTCTTTAGTTGAATGGTGATGGAGGAGATTCCAACTACCTGCAGTTTCTCCACAAATCTGGCACCAGGAAAGCCCATGAATCCATGGACCTAACTATTGTCTACAGTCTCCCGCTGTGCAGGCAGGAAGGCACTTGTTGCCTCATGGAATTAAAGGCCCTTAGGCCACCATAGATAATTGTCGGCCAAACAATCCTTTGGATGACAATTGTCTTTACCAAATCACCCATAAACATGGCCGAGGTCTCGTATGATCTCTATGGAAAAGTTGCTGCCACGACCCCTCTGTCGGGGAGAGCCTAAAGCTGGCTTTACACGCTGCAATGTATCTTACGATGAGTCAGCGGGGTCACGTCGTAAGTGACGCACATCCGGCATTGTAAGGTACATTGTAGTGTGTGACAGGTACGTGCGATTGCGTTTGAACGGTAAAACGTTTATCGCACGCATGTCGTTCATTCCTCATGGATTGAACGTCAGGTTGTTCAATGTTCCCGAGGTAGCACACATCACAGTGTGTGACACCCCGGGAACGATGAACAGATCTTACCTCCATCCAGCGGCTCCCGGCCGGTAATGCGGAAGGAAGGAGGTGGGCGGGATGTTTACGTCCCGCTCAGCTCCGCCCATCCGCATCTATTGGCCGGCTGCCGCGTGACGTTGATGTGACGCCGAACGTCCCTCCCACTCCAGGAAGTGGATGTTCGCTGCCCACATCGAGGTCGTATGGAAGGTAAGTATGTGTGATGGGGGTTAATAGTTTGTGCGGCACGTTCAACTAATTGAACGTGCCGCACATACGATGGGGGCGTTGCAAATCGCATACGATATCGTATGCGAAATTTCAACGTGTAAAGCAGGCTTTACACATTAAATGGTTGGGCAATTCAGTTGGCTAGGCCAACGTTTATCTAATGTTTATGAGGTCCGTTAACTGATGGAGAATATCTCAATAAATGGAAACCAAACACAAAGAGTAAAGGATGACGTGTATAAATACACTCGTACAGTGCACGTACTCTTTCTGTCCCTCCCTTGTCTTGAGGCTGGAAAGTACCCTTAAAGATACAAATGATCATTGCTAACAAAAGCCCCTATGAAAGCACCTCACTGATTTATGTAAAAACAAACAAATTCTTATCTATATTTTTCTTATGCATATATTAAAAAGGAGGGAGACTCTTCCATCATGTGTCAATCTGTGCAGCTGAACAGCAAGCATCTTAAAGGGAAGCTATAGTCGGAAAATATCCTATTGTTTTTAAATCAGGTGTTTGTGTTACATGTATTTTTAAAAAAAAAATGTTAACTTTTTTCTTAACACAATCTATATATACATTATATTATAACTTATTATTTACATCTTTGCCATATATATTTTTTAATTTTTCTATCAATAAATCCATTGTTTTATGCCAACCGGACCTCGTGATATTTGCTGGATCACTCTTCTTATATATATATATATATATATATATATATATATATATATATATATATATATATATATATATATATAATTTGTGGCGCCCTGGACAAGCCAGGACGTCACAGGTACTACAACAACACACCCCACACCCCGGCTAGGCACATCTAGGTCAAACACAAAAATCCTTGTTGCCTCCCCCCAGGGACTGATGTCCACATCAGGGGGTGGGCCAGGCGGTTGGCCCCGCCCACCGAGGTGTTCACAGTCCTGGAGGCGGGAAAAGGAAGTCAGATAGAGTTTGAAGTTTAAGAAGTGAGGAGTGAAGTGGCAGTAGAGGAGACTGACCATGTCCGGGTGCGTGGCCCGGGCACATACAGCAAGGTTGGCAGACGGTGGTGACCGTCTTTAGGAGAGGCTGATTGGAGCGAACCGTAAGGACCGGGGACGGGCGGTGGTCCGACGGTACCGGATCAGGGAGCAAAGAGAAGCCAGCACCATTCGGCAGGGCTTACGGACCCCGACCAGGCTAGGAGTCGCCGTAAAACCGGTCAAATTCGTTAGCGAAGGGAACCTCCGGGGTTTCCCAGCAGTCAAGACCCGATTGAAGGCAACAGCTCAAACCGTAAAGGGAAACACAGTCACCGCCAAGGCTACAGTTGCCAGGGCCAGAGCCTGCGGGCAAAAGGGGCTCCTTCAGCATCCATCCAAGCTGGGGAGTGGGTTACCGGTGGGAAGCCATTGAAACCGTGAACACAACACAGATGCAGGGAAAGGCAGTCACCACCAACCTACCGGGAGAGCTACCGCAGCCGTCTGTGGGACTCGTCCATCCAGCCGTTTGTTTTACCGGAGACTTTGCATTCATCATTGGCTGAGTGAGTACCACCGTGCTGTGCGGCACAGCGCTGCCCCCACGACCCTGCACCTCACCAGGCCCCGTAGCCCGCCTGCCATCCCTCCTTCACCGGGCCCCAGGACAACCAACCCCCTACCCACAGCGGGGAGAAAACAACATCCAAGCTGCTCCCTGTCACCGCTCCCAGGATCCCCGTCCAGAGCAGCGGTGGTGCCACAACCTCACCACAACCGTGGGTGGCGTCACGGACAATATCCCTAAACCATACCACCCCCTTTCACTCACGGGCGAGGAGCGCCGCTCGAGTCCCCGGGATCCGGCCCATCACTCGAGCCACCGAGCAGCAGCAGCAGCCGGACCCGAGCAGTGGGTGAGCGCAGCGTCCCCTCCTCCGCCCGCGACATATTGTATATGAAAGAAAAATTAAAGCTAAAAAAAACCAAACAAAGCCAAAAAAAACAAAAACCAGAAACAACAGAAAACCCAAGTAAGATTAGTAAGCTGGCCACTTTCACATTGGCCACTGAGGCTTTTTTAGACTCATACGCCTTGTCTTTTCAGGTAGAGTTTTCAGAAAGGCTCCTTACTGGCAGAGGCAGGATTACAATAACAGGTAACACTTCTAAACTGTCACATGGAGTTTTTGCTAACTGTCATGGCAAAGTTGGGCTTTGTCAGATTGTAGAATCTAATACTCTGCCCGATGGTTTCAACCTATCACATCTGCTCTCCTCCTATTTATGCTGGTTGATTTCTTCTACCCATGCCAGCTATAGTATATTCTATGTGGTCTGTTAGGTGTGGTGTCCCACACTGTCTGGTGAAAGTTGTGCTTATTGCTTGGAGCAGTTATATTTTATGCTTCCTTCCTGCTCTTGTTTTTCCTCCTGAATTTCTTATTATCTTTACCTTGTGTGTGCATACTGTGTGAGAGAGTTTTGGTTTTCCCTTGTCTGTCTTAATCTGTGAGTTTCTACACACTCTTGTTTCATTCATCTCTGGGGGGAGGAGGAGGGGGAATTAGTTTAGGACTGGTCAGGTGCAGGGCCAGGATGGAGACTCAGGCATCTCCACCATTAGGAGTATCTCCTAGCTTGAGGGACAGAGTGGGAGCCCCGGTTCCCCGCTATCCCTAAGTCATCGTGACATAAACACAGTTGAAAAAGCTGTATTCTCTGAACACAATAGGTGATATCACAGCAGACCTGCTCTCCTCCCTTCACTATGACCTTCACTATGCACACACTCATTAGGCACGTCAGTGCAAAATATAGCATTAAGGTCTGTTCATTGTGGCTACCTACATGTCTTTCCTGAAAGAATAGAAATATAATGTGGATAAAAAAAAGCCCCAGTGGCCAGAGTGAAAATAGGAAGATTAATATTTTTTATTTTTATTACAGATTATGATAAAGGAAAAAAAATGCCAAAAATATAAAAAAAAATACACTTAACAATAAAACCCCTGATTTTAATAATAGGTCATTTTCCCATGGTGGCTTTCCATTAAGAGAAATTTGTTTTGTATATTGGGTCAGCAACACATCAGAAGATTTAATTCAAGAAGTCAATGACAAGCTTTTGTAGCATTTCTCACATTAATGCTATTTAGCAATGTATATATAATTCCTGGCTAATCTTTAAGGAAAAAAGTCTGGATAGTCCTCTGTACAAAAGAAACAAAAGAATATAGCTGCATTTTGTAAGCGCCAAGACATATGCAAACATAGAATATATGAAATGTAAATATAATTAATGCTATATAAAATATATCTAGAAAAATGAAAGTTTCTAGCTCAAGAGTTGACCAATTCATGTGTGCCCATCAACCGCGGCAAGGTGACCTTTCTTTGCTGGAATCGTATCCTAGTGTCATGCCTGTCCTAGAGCTTGTCAGTCCTCTGTAGTATGGCACTAACCCTAAACATCTCCAATATACTATTGGTATGGGTGAAAGGTGGTTGGACCTTAGTTGTTATTGCAGCTACTACGTAATACCTTGCTAATGCATTCTCCAAACCTTCAACTTACAATACTGTAGATCTCTGCAAAACAAAGGATCAATGTTTGAAGAAGTCAGTTTTCTAAACCATCAATCACTATAATGCTACAACAGCAGTACATAACAAACCATTAACTTTGAGCTCCCTCCCTAGATACAAACTAATATTAGTCATGTAACCTTGAACTAACAGTATAATGCACAGTCCAGTAATTTACATGTACGTAATTTAGAAAGAAGTTTCACTTTCCAGAGATTAAAACGTACAGTAGATGACTAGTGATGACCTTAAAGACCACATGTGTTAGTACCAATAGGGTGAGTTCACTTTGTTCCTATCTAAGCTGCTTGACTGCTTTTTAGTTTTGCTACATTATATGGTTATTCCTATAGTAACAGGTTATCACCTATCCACTCTACAGGCAATGACTTCCTTGGGTTCTTAGCATTTGGACCCAATCAATTCACAGAGAAATAGTATACTCCTGAAATACAAAGCTTTATTCATACAAAAGATTAAAATCACAAGAAGAACATAACCTGTTGAGGGGGGCCTTTCCATCAAATACCTGATTAACCTCTTGACATAGAGGATTGTGGAAAGTATGTCCAATGGAATCGATTTGCCTTACATAAGCCAGTCTTCAGAGATATTAAAGATGGCCCCCGATTACATCATATACCCGCCCCTCAGCATCACCATGGATTCACCCGATGACGTCATAAACCCGCCCATCAGCATCAATGAATCCGCCCCGATGACATCACAGATCTGCCCATCAGCGGCACCACAGATCCGCCCCGATGACATCACAGACCCGCCCATCAGTGTCACCGCAGATCCGCCCCGATGACATCATAGACCCGCCCATCAGCGTCACTGCCCATTGGTCAACGCATGGACTGTCCCACTACGTGGGCATATCCCAACATACCCACACCCCTGCGCTATATAAGATGAAGCATAGCTAATAAATTTCTCTCTCTCTTTCAGTGCCAATTTGCTTTGATCAAGAAAAGAGTTCACATCTGACCCTTTGTCCGGTGTAAATTCTTTTAAGCATTTTCTGGATCCACACCGATTAGGTCAGGCAGTATCATGAACCTTTGTAAGGGTGGCTTTACACGCTGCGACATCGCTAGCCGATGCTAGCGATGGCAAGCGTGATAGCACCCGCCCCTATCGTTATGCCAATATGTGAAGATCGCTGCCGTAGCGAACATTATCGCTACGGCAGCGTCACACGTACTTACCTGCTCGGCGACGTCGCTGTGACTGGCAAACCACCTCCTTTCTAAGCGGGCGGTTCGCTCGGCGTCACAGCGACGTCACTAAGCGGCTGCCCAATCAAAGCAGAGGGGCGGAGATGAGCGGGATGAATATCCCGCCCACCTTCTTCCTTCCTCATTGCTGGCGTGTGGCAGGTAAGGAGAGGTTCCTCGTTCCTGCGGCGTCACACGTAGCGATGTGTGCTGCAGCAGGGATGAGGATCAACTTCGCCCAAGCGACAGCAGTGATAATTGGGAGAGGACCCCCATGTCAACGAGGAGCGATTTTGGATGTTTTTTGCAACAATCCAAAATCGCTCCTAGGAGTCACACACAACGAGATCGCTACAGCGGCCAGATCCGTGACCCCAACAAGATCGCTGTAGCCATCTCGTAGCGTGTAAAGCCCGCTTAAGAGTTTAGCTTAACAAACCCACAGGGTATCATAAACCACAAAAAAGGGCAAAAAAGGCAAAATACAAAACAACCCCAGAGCTGGTTTAAGAGTGGACAGGCAAGTGACATACCTAAGAAACAGGTACTTATATTACTATATAAGTCAACTGATAAATCCAAGAATATATCCAACATATAAATTACCCAAATATTAGAGTCATTGAGGTCAGGTTCACATTGGTTGATAGTCTGACATCTCCTGTTTCAATAGTCCAGCACTCAGGTTAATAAATACAGATGAGTAAAGGTCACCCAATCTTTATCAAATTAACTTCTGATACCATTACACACCTGAAATGTAAACATAACAATACATAATAGAAAAACCCAAAACACGACTGAAAACATAAAAGGAAACTTAGTGAGTCGAAGACTTAAGGGTGCTTTCCACGCAACGATATCGTTAACGAGATATCGTTGGGGTAACGTCGTTAGTGACGCACATCCGGCGTCGTTAGTGACGCACATCCGGCGTCGTTAGCGATATCGTTGCGTGTGACACCTAGGAGCGACGATCACCGATCGCAAAAGTGTAAAAATCGTTGATCGTTGTCACGTCGTCCATTTTCATAATAACGCTGGTTGTTCATGTCGCAGGTTGTTCGTCGTTCCTACGGCAGCACACATCGCTACGTGTGACACCGCAGGAACGAGGAGCAACCTCGTACCTGCGGCCGCCCGCAATTAGGAAGGAAAGAGGTGGGCGGGATGTTCATCCTGCTCATCTCCGCCCCTCCGCTTCTATTGGGCGGCCGCTTAGTGACGTCGCTGTGACGCTGAACGAACCACCCCTTAGAAAGGAGGCGGTTTGTTGGCAACAGTGACGTCGCTAGGCAGGTAAGTATGTGTGACGGGTGTTAGCGATGTTGTGCGCCACGGGCAGCGATTTGCGCGTGACGCACAACCGACGGGGGCGGGTATGATCGCTAGCAATATCGATAGCGATATTGCAGCGTGTAAAGTGTCCTATAGATCAATACCTGATGTAAAAGATTACCAGACACGTTTCCCCTCCTATACAGGAGGTTCATCCGGGGTATTATTAGTGCAATATGTCAAAATAATGATGGTTTTTTTTAAGGTAAGATCCTAGAGAGTTGTGTGAGAGAGACAATTTTTTTAATATATACAGTATATAGATCCCATAGGACTTGTCTCACCGTGTATCAATTATATAGAAGTAATTTCCTTTTGGAGTAACTTTGTTCATTCTGTTCCACCAGGTAAGGTTCATATCCCGTTAAGCCAATAGCAATGATCAGTGAATAGGGTCCTGGTCCAGCTGAACTTGTGACTAGTGTAGATACAAAGAAGAATTCCAACATCCATATAAATAATCCATATTAAGGAGCATCCTGGCACTGTGTTTCAGATAATAACCAAAGGATATGGCCTATGGTATCCAAAGGACATAAATAGTCCCAGCCAAGATGAATGCTGGAATGGGGGACAGCTGTAGTTCAACGTTTCATCACACAACTCGTCATTAGGACCCCTATCAATTCCACAAAAGGGCCTCTGAAATGCCCTTTTGGAAAGAAGCTATGGAGCCTCTGTGACTGTCAATGATAGTGTAGTGCAGTTCTTGGCTATCCTTGATCATGTCATAGACAATGAATATAGGGGAGCCACCACTCAATTCCAACATGACATTACAGACCTCTATTCTACGAATAGTTAGGGTTTCCTCCAGTGGGACCCCAGTAATTACTCAGTATTCACTTATCTGGTAAGACATATTTATATCAACACAATTGAACCCAGCCAATTATTAATTGTGACACCATCAGAAAAGAAAAAAAACCTGAAAAAAGCAATAGAGTGCAACCTATAACAGGTATCTAAATAAAAATATGACATTATTACATTAAAACACAGCCTCAAAATAAATATAAACACAAACCAAAAGATTGGCATGAAGAATATAAACACTGTGATTACATTATCACAATGAAGCACAAGAAAAAAAAGTTATAGACCATTGTGTGATCATTGCAATAGAACGCAACCTATAACAGGTATCTAAATAAAAGTATTACATTATTACAAGAAAACACAGCCTCAAAATAAATATCAACACAAACCAAAAGATAACTATGAAAAATATAAACACTGTGGTTTGATTTCACAATGAAGCACAAGAAAAAAAAAAGTTATAGTCAGACCATTGTGTGATCATTGCAATAGAACACATACATAGGTGGTTCTCATAAAATAGACAAGTTACCGATGTAAATACAGTGGCCCCTCTTTCACTTCTCTATTGCATTTTGTGTTTGTAGCTGACCTCCATGGTTTGTAGGAATGTTTTTTGTAGATGGACAGTACTGAAGTTGCTGTCGGATGTATGACTTTATGAATGAGTCTAAAACTGCACAGACTGGAATATCATGGATTAGTTCCCACCTGTCGATCAGGACACACAGAGGTCTCTTAGCTGGAAGCTGTGTGATTAGTGTAAGGACCTGTGCTCAGCGGACGCGGGCAGTGGACAGACCAGTTTCCATAGTCTATTATGCTTCTTGAAAGGCAAAGCACAAGTTATAACTGGACAATACTTACATTGTGGGCCCAGTATTATATATTGTCTAAAAACATCATGCATCTTAATGAAAACATTAGGGGTCTTGGAACTTTTTTTTTAATTCATTTTCCACTTGAATAAAAAAAAAAGTTTGGTATCACAATAGGGCTATGTGCGCACAGTGCAGAAAGCCACGGACCCACTTGGGGGGAGGGGCGACATGACAAAGGGGGAGGTAGGGAGTGATGGGGTTAATAGGGACAGTTGGAGGTATGCCTAATAGGGCATTTGGGGATGGTCTTAGCCTGGGAGGAGGAGGAGGAGTAGGGAAAGGGTTAGTCCGGGAGAGGGAAGAGTTACCTCCTCTTCTGTTCCGGACGCTGAACGATCTGCACGTGGACCTCCATGGCGGACCTTCAGGAACTCCAGCGTCTGATCCAGGCAGCGGTCGCAGCGCACGGGCCCCTGGCAGTGCAGACCCACATCAGGGCTGCCGGGGTTAACCCGTCGGCGCTTGCCCCTCGTCCCCCCAGTAGCGGCGGGCAGGGCCTGATTAAGGTTGGTGGGGGCCGCTGGGCAGAAAATCTGGTGGGGGCCCCATAAACGTTAACATTTTTAGCCATAACAGTAGAGCACGAACTGTAGCATTTAGATATAAATCCACTGAGCATGGATCGTATCCTGTTCTGCCACATTCAGATTTACAGTACTACAATACAGATACAGTCCAGGATCACTCACAGCCGTCCCTTATACACACAGTACAATACAGATACAGTCCAGGATCACTCACAGACGTCACTTATACACACAGTACAATACAGATACAGTCCAGGATCACTCACAGACGTCACTTATACACACAGTACAATACAGATACAGTCCAGGATCACTCACAGCCGTCCCTTATACACACAGTACAATACAGATACAGTCCAGGATCACTCACAGACGTCACTTATACACACAGTACAATACAGATACAGTCCAGGATCACTCACAGCCGTCACTTATACACAGAAAGAAGAGTTACTCACATATTTTTAATTGATCCCAATGTTAAGGCAGCCAGGGTTGGCTCCAGGTTTTTGTGGTCCCCGGTTGAGTCTCAGTAGGCCCCATCCACATGCAGACACACACATACACATACAGGCATACGTACATATACATATTTGAAGACAAATTCACAAAAATACATTTAAACAGACAAATATATGCACAGTCATATACACTGACATACATACAGACACAGACGCATTACAGGTGTTAATATAGAGAAGTCACTAGCAGCCTCACTCCCCTCTCCCGCTTGTTTCCAGCTCCTCCAGGACAGATGGCTGTGTTGCATGATGGCCATCACTAACTGACATGACTGCACACCATGCACACTGACACAGCACTGCTGTATATACATCACAGGAGGGGCTGGGGCCTACAATATATACATTACAGGAGGGGCAGGGGGCATAGACGATACTGGGGGGGGCATAGACGTTACTAGAATGGCAAACAGCTCTGGTGGCGTACACATTACTGGGATGGGTGGCTTAGCACTCTGGGGGACCCATATAGTTCTCGGGGGGCCGCACAGACTGCTCTGATTCATATATACACACACACAGCTCTGCTTCACACCACACATCTTTCTTCAGCTCTGCTTCACACACACACACACACACACACACACACACAGCTCTGCTTCACACACACACACACACACGGCTCTGCTTCACACACACACACACACACACACACAGCTCTGCTTCACACACACACACACACAGCTCTGCTTCACACCACACATCTTTCTTCAGCTCTGCTTCACACACACACAGCTCTGCTTCGCACACACACACACACACACACAGCTCTGCTTCACACCACACATCTTTCTTCAGCTCTGCTTCACACACACACAGCTCTGCTTCACACACACACACACACACACACACACACACACACACACACACACAGCTCTGCTTCACACACACACACACAGCTCTGCTTCACACACACATACACACACACACACACACACACACACACAGCTCTGCTTCACACACACACACACACAGCTCTGCTTCATACACACCCACACACACATACACACAGCTCTGCTTCACACCACACATCTTTCTTCATCTCTGCTTCACACACACACAGCTCTGCTTCACACACACAGCTCTGCTTCACACACACACACACACACACACACACAGTTCTGCTTCACACCACACACACACACACAGCTCTGCTTCACACCACACATCTTTCTTCACACACACACAGCTCTGCTTCACACACACACACACACACACACACACAGCTCTGCTTCATACACACACACACACACACACACAGCTCTGCTTCACACCACACATCTTTCTTCAGCTCTGCTTCTCTCTCACACACACACACACACACACAGCTCTGCTTCACTCACACACATAGCTCTGCTTCACACACAGCTCTGCTTCACACACGCACACACACACACACACACAGCTCTGCTTCACTCACACACACAGCTCTGCTTCACACACAGCTCTGCTTCATACACACGCACACAGCTCTGCTTCACACCACACATCTTTCTTCAGCTCTGCTTCACACACACACACAGCTCTGCTTCACACCACACATCTTTCTTCAGCTCTGCTTCACACACACACACACAGCTCTGCTTCACATACACACACACACAGCTCTTCTTCACACACACACACACACAGCTCTGCTTCATACACACACACAGCTCTGCTTCACACCACACATCTTTCTTCAGCTCTGCTTCTCACACACACACACACACACACACAGTTCTGCTTCACACCACACACACACACAGCTCTGCTTCACACCACACATCTTTCTTCACACACACACACAGCTCTGCTTCACACACACACACACACACACACACAGCTCTGCTTCATACACACACACACACACAGCTCTGCTTCACACCACACATCTTTCTTCAGCTCTGCTTCTCTCTCACACACACACACACACACACACAGCTCTGCTTCACTCACACACATAGCTCTGCTTCACACACAGCTCTGCTTCACACACGCACACACACACACACAGCTCTGCTTCACTCACACACACAGCTCTGCTTCACACACAGCTCTGCTTCATACACACGCACACAGCTCTGCTTCACACCACACATCTTTCTTCAGCTCTGCTTCACACACACACACACAGCTCTGCTTCACACCACACATCTTTCTTCAGCTCTGCTTCACACACACACAGCTCTGCTTCACATACACACACACACACAGCTCTTCTTCACACACACACACACACACACACACACACAGCTCTGCTTCACACACACACACACACACACACACACAGCTCTGCTTCATACACACACACAGCTCTGCTTCACACCACACATCTTTCTTCAGCTCTGCTTCTCACACACACACACACACCTCTGCTTCACACCACACATCTTTCTTCAGCTCTGCTTCACACACACAGCTCTGCTTCACACACACACGCAGCTCTGCTTCACAGACACAGCTCTGCTTCACACACACACAGCCCTGCTTCACACACACACAGCTCTGCTTCACACACATACACCCACACACAGTTCTGCTTCACACCACACACACACACACACACACAGCTCTGCTTCACACACACACATCTTTCTTCAGCTCTGCTTCACACACACACACACAACAGCTCTGCTTCACACACACACACACACACACACACAGCTCTGCTTCACTCACACACAGCTCTGCTTCACACACAGCTCTGCTTCATACACACGCACACAGCTCTGCTTCACACCACACATCTTTCTTCAGCTCTGCTTCACACACACACACACACACACACACACACACAGCTCTGCTTCACACCACACATCTTTCTTCAGCTCTGCTTCACACACACACACACACAGCTCTGCTTCACACCACACATCTTTCTTCAGCTCTGCTTCACACACACAACAGCTCTGCTTCACACCACACATCTTTCTTCAGCTCTGCTTCACACACACACACACACACACACACACACACAGCTCTGCTTCACACACACAGCTCTGCTTCACACACACACACTCAGCTCTGCTTCACACACACTCACACACTCAGTTGTGCTTCACACCACACAAACACACAGCTCTGCTTCACACCACACATCTTTCTTCAGCTCTGCTTCACACACAGCTCTTTTTCACACACACACAAACAGCTCTTCTTCACACACTCACACACACACAAAGCTCTGCTTCACACACACACACACACAGCTCTGCTTCACACCACACATCTTTATTCAGCTCTGCTTCACACACACACACACACACACACACACACAGCTCTGCTTCACCCCACACATCTTTCTTCAGCTCTGCTTCACACACACACAACAGCTCTGCTTCACACCACACATCTTTCTTCAGCTCTGCTTAACACACACACACAGTTCTTCTTCACACACACACACACACACAGCTCTGCTTCACTCACACACACACACAGCTCTGCTTCATACACACACACACACACACAGCTCTGCTTCACACCACACATCTTTCTTCAGCTCTGCTTCTCAAACATACACACACACACACACACAGCTCTGCTTCACACCACACATCTTTCTTCAGCTCTGCTTCACAAACACACAGCTCTGCTTCACATCACACATCTTTCTTCAGCTCTGCTTCACACACACACACACACACACACACACACACACACACACACACACACACACAGCTCTGCATCACACACACACACACACACACACACAGCTCTGCATCACACCACACATCTTTCTTCAGCTCTGCTTCTCACACACACACACAGCTCTGCTTCACACCACACATCTTTCTTCAGCTCTGCTTCTCACACATACACACACACACACAGCTCTGCTTCACACCACACATCTTTCTTCAGCTCTGCTTCTCACACACACACACAGCTCTGCTTCACACCACACATCTTTCTTCAGCTCTGCTTCACACACATACACACACAGCTCTGCTTCACACACACACACACACACACACACACACAGACACACACACACAGCTCTGCATCACACCACACATCTTTATTCAGCTCTGCCCTTACCTGCTCTGATGCCATCCTCCTGCTGCTCCGGTATAGGCCGCCGTCCTCCTGCTGCTGTTCCGGTGCCGCGGCCATCCTCCTGCTCCGGTGAGTCTCCTCTCCTGGCCGCAGCGTGGGTCGTCTTCTCCTCCGCGGCGTGGGTCGTCTTCTTCGCCGCGGCGTGGGTCGTCTTCTCCGCCGCAGCGTGGGTCGTCTTCTCTGCCGCGGCGTGGGTCGTCTTCTCCGCCGCGGCGTGGGTCGTCTTCTCCTCCACGGCCGCGGCGTGGGTCGTCTTCTCGGCCGCGGCGTGGGTCGTCTTTTCCTCCGCGGCCGCGGCGTGGGTCGTCTTCTCCTCCGCGGCTGCGGCGTGGGTCGTCTTCTCCTCCGCGGCCGCGGCGTGGGTCGTCTTCTCCTCCGCGGCGTCCTGCTGTGACGTCCGCGGCGTCCTGCTGTGACGTCCGCAGCATTGGATGCCGCAGCAGAGCAGGGAGCAGGCACACCTCTGACCCCGGAAGTACAGACGCTAGTACTTCCGGGATCAATTAGCGTCCTGCGCCCGCAGTTTGTTTTTACGTCTTAGAGACGCAGATACAAATAAATGTAGGTGCTTCTCCCCCCCTCCGAAAACACAGCTGATTTAGACTGTCTTTACGGAGGGGGAGCGGGTGTGAAGAAAAAAAAAAATTGCTGATGGGTGGCAAGTATGGCCCTGGGGGTGGGGGCCCCCTTGGAAGCTCTTTTAATGGGGGCCCCGGGGCTGAAGCCAGTCGCGGCCCCCCGCAGGTATTCTCCGGGCGCGGGGGGGCGAAGAGGAGATGCAAGAGCCCCTCCAGGGACCCTCCGCAGAGTGCAGAGCAGCTGCAGCGTCTGGCTGCTGCTCCCAGCAGCAGCGGGAGGAATCTTCGTTCCAGCAGCGGCGGTCGGGAGGTGGCCAGCACGGGGCCTACTTCTGGTCCCGGCCTCCGGGCTGGATTTACTGTGAGTGCAGCGGCTCCAGGTCGGGAGCGCGCTCGGCGCAGGAGAGAGGCCAGCACATCCCCCTGCAGTCGGCGGGGGGACCGCGGGACTGCAGGTGGCGGTAGGTCCGGCGCCGGGGGGAGGACTGCGGTGCCTGACCCCGGTGCGGCTGAGGGAAGGAGTGACGGCGTGAGCCCTGCGGCGACCGCTGGGTCACTCAGTACCGCTGTGCAGCCCCCGGATGTGGCAGTCTCCCGTGGGGGCAGGAGGACTCGGCGGACAGAGGCCTGCAGTAGCCCAGGAGGGCCAGAGACGACGACGGCTGGGATCCGGAGCCGGGCGTCTGTCCGTCCGCGTCCAGAGGCCCCTTGTAGTCGGCAAGGGGGCGGGCACAAGAGATCGAGGCCTGGGGGGCCGGCGCGGGGGACAGGACGGTCTCCTGGGTTGTCACCCCGGGGCAAGAGATGGAGCGGGGATGACTCTGCCCACGCGGCGGCCCAGTCTGGCGGCCGTGGTGGGGGGGTGCTGTGGCGGCGCCCCCCGGAGGTCGGATGGAAGATGAGGCCAGCGGCGAGGAGGAGGAAGAGGCTTTCGTTTCGGAGGAGTCGGATGGACGACAGACGGAGGACAGCGAGGCGGCGGTCTCGGGGGACGCCGAGCTGCGGTCGGGTGAGACGGCCGCGGAGGCGGCAGGGGCTGCGTTGGTGGGGGGCTTCGGGGGGGGGCGGCTGCGGCTACGGCAGCGCCCGTTGGTTTAGCTGTGTGGAGCCAAATGTTGGGGCTGTTGCAGGGGCTGGCGGCGGCTTCGGGGGCAGCGGGGAGGGAGCTCAGGCGCCGGTGGCGGCGTGGGTGGGAACGGCCGGTTTAGGGGCCACATCGGTGACGGAGGGTGACGGAGCGGGTGCGAGTAAAGGGGGGGCGAGGGGGGGAATGAGACGGGGGGAGAAAAGGAGAAGGAAAAGGAGAAGGAGGACGAGGTAGTGCGCTTGGATGATAGGGCTAGAAGCGAGGTTTATGTTTGTTTTGAGGGCCCGCTGGGGGCCCATTTAAAGAAGGAGGTGCGGGAAAAAATTTGGAAAGGGGAATATGTAGAGATATTTTCTCTGCTTCCCCTGGAGAAATTTAATCTGGATAGGGTTAAGCCGAGCGACTCCAAAAAGGAGAAGGACGAGGAGGAAAAGCGCCGTTATAGGCTTATTCCTCGGACTTTTGCCAACTGGTTACAGGCATTTGCGATTTTGGCGAGCGTGGTCGGGGAGAAGGAGCCGGAGCATTGTTCGGCTTTGTTCGGTTACATGGATGCGATAGGGGAGGCTTATCGGGTTTACGGCGGGCTGGCGTGGCTGCGTTACGACGAGCAATTTAGGCAGCGGAAGGCGCTGCACCCAGGTATGCGATGGGACCATAAGGACATTTCCTTATGGATGCGACTGATGTCGGCACCAACTCAGCCCTTTTGGGGGGGGGGTCCGGGGGCCGGGTCCCCGGCAAGTTTCAAAAAAGGTTTCTGTTGGCAGTACAATGAAGGGCAGTGCAGGTTTGGAGCGGCGTGCCGTTTTAAGCATGAATGCTCCGGATGTGGGGAAGGACATAGCTTGTCCAAATGTTTTAAAAAAGGAAAAGGTAAGGCTGGTGACGGGGCTGGTAAGAGGGACGACGCCGGTGAAGGTAGAAGTGATGGTTCCGTTTTTAAATAGGTATCCGGACGGGGAGGCTGCGGCATTGTTATGTTCTGGTTTTTCTGATGGTTTTCGTATCCCGTCGGTTGTTAATGCATCGATTCCGCCGTATCTTAATTTGCGTTCTGCTCGGGATCATCCGGAAGTGGTGGATGAGAAGCTGAAAAAGGAGGTGGCTTTGGGCAGGATGGGTGGTCCTTATGTCGCCCCGCCGTGCTGGAATTTGGTGGTTTCGCCGTTGGGGGTGGTACCAAAGAAAGAGCGGAATAAATTTCGGCTGATTCATCATTTGTCTTACCCGGAAGGGTTATCGGTGAATGATGGCATTGCACCGGAGTTATCGGCGGTATATTATGTGTCGTTCGATAAGGCGTTGGACCTGTTCAGGGCGGCTGGGCGGGGTGCATTGATGGCAAAGGCGGATGTAGAAGCGGCGTTTCGGTTGTTACCGGTTCATCCAGATAGTCAGCATTTGTTGGGTTGCTGGTGGGATGGCAGTTATTATGCTGATCGTTGTTTGCCAATGGGCTGTTCCATTTCGTGTTCGTACTTCGAGGCATTTAGTTCGTTTGTTGAGTGGGTGGTGCGGGACGTGTCCGGGCTTACGTCCATCATTCATTACTTGGACGATTTCCTTTGTGTCGGGCCGGGGGGTTCGATGGTTTGTGCGGGTTTGCTATTTGCGTTGCAAAAAGGTGCGTCCAGCTTCGGGATTCCTTTGGCGCCGGATAAGACGGAAGGCCCGGCGCCGGTGATGTGTTTTCTGGGAATTGAGATTGACTCCATTGCTATGGAATGCAGGTTGCCGGCGGAGAAGGTTCGTGATTTGAGGACTGCAGTGACGGGGGTGAAAGCGGCGAAGAAGGTGCGGCTTAAGGCGGTGCAGTCCTTGCTTGGAAAATTGAATTTTGCCTGCAGAATTGTGCCGATGGGGAGAGTGTTTGCGAGGCGTTTGGCGATGGTGACGGCCAGTGTAAGGTCTCCGGCGCATTTTGTGCGGATCACGAAGGCGATCAGGGACGATCTGGAAGTATGGGATCAATTTTTGCAGCATTTTAACGGCCGGGCGCTGGTGATGGAGAGGGTGGCGTCTAATGGGGCGTTGCAGCTGTTTACGGATGCGGCGGGGTCGGCCAGGTTTGGGGGCGTGGCGGGAGAGCGGCTTGGTTAGGAATTTGGCTCTGTTAGAGCTATTCCCCATTGTAGTGGCAGTGGAGCTATGGGGGTCGCACTTTGCCAGAAGGAAAGTGTGTTTTCATTGTGATAACCAGGCGGTGGTGCACGCGATTAACAACTTGTCTGCTAAGTCGGAGCCGGTGGTGGTGTATTTGCGGCATTTAGTGTTGAGATGTCTGCAGTTGAATGTGCAGGTAGTGGCAAGGCACGTTCCGGGTGTTGACAACGAGGTGGCTGATGCTTTGTCTCGTTTTCAGTTCAGCAGGTTTCGGGCGCTGTTGCCGTGGGCGGACGAAGTCGGAGTGGAGTGTCCCGAGGATTTGTGGCATCTGGTGAGGCGGTGATCTCAGACTTGATTCGGAACTCGGTGACCGAGGTGACTTGGTGCCGGTATGCTAAGGTGTGGGCTGAATGGGAGGATATGTTGTGTCTGATGTTTGGTGGGGAGAGCGTGGATACTTGGTGGCTTTGTTGTCCTTGGTGAGTACGGATTTCTACGTACGAGACGGTTCTGTTTACAACGGCTTTCGGTCTCGCTTTTTATGGGGCTTTCCGGATAGGCGAGCTGGTAAGCCCTTCCAGGGTGACGGGTGGTGGTTTGATGCTTGAGGATGTGCGAGTGAGCGGTAGTCAGGTGGAGTGCCGGATTCGCCGGTCAAAAATGGATCAGCTGGGCCGTGGTAGGTTGGTGGTGTTATATGCGGTTCCAGGAGAGGAATTGTGCCCTGTGCGTTTAGTCGAGAGATTTATGGCTGTGAGGGGAGGCTTACCTGGCCCGTTGTTGCGGCATTTGAATGGGTCGTTTTTGTCGAGGTTTCAGTTTGTGGCGGTTCTGCGGCTAAGTCTACGTAACGCGGGGGAGCGCCCGGAGGAATTCGGGTCGCATTCATTCCGAATTGGTGCAGCAACGGAGGCAGCTCGTTGGGGGCTTGGAGATGAGGTGGTAAAGCGTATTGGTAGATGGGAATCTTCTTGTTTTCGGCGGTATGTGAGACCGCAGTTGTTGTAGCATCATGGTAATTTGGTTACGTGCGGGATGTTTGCGTAAGGGGGTGTTTCTAGCCGTGTTGGTGGTTGTGATGTTATTGGTTTTGATTTTTTCGTTCTGTTTTATTTGTTATAGGGAAGTGCCTGATCTGGATCTTGGGGCACTCCTTCGTATTTTGGGGTGCCCGTCGGGCTGAGGTCCGCCCGAATGGTCGACAGCTGGGTTTGGATCGCGCGCAGGTGACTGTTCGATGGATCGGAGTTCGGGGCATGGAGTGGGGCAGGGTGGTCCCGGAATTTCGTTTCCATTGTAAAGTTGAGCGGCCCCCGGATGTGCTGGTATTACATGTGGGGGGTAATGATCTTGGTGCCCGGGCGTCGCGGGATTTGATCCGAGATATAAAGATCGACTTACTGCAGTTGTGGAAGCGGTATCCTGGTTTGCTGGTCGTATGGTCCGACATAGTGACCAGGTTGGCATGGAGGGGGGCTCGGTCGGTGGAGAAGGTCAACAAGGCCAGGGCCCAGATGAATAGGGTGGTGGCTAGGTTTGTGACCAGGAATGGTGGGATTGTGGTAAGGCACAGGGATTTGGAGCCGGCAGATTGGCGATTTCAGAGGGGTGATGGTGTGCACCTCAACGATGTCGGTGCGGATTTATGGGCGTTGGGCCTGCAGGATGGTGTGGAGCGTGCTTTTGGTGTGTGGCGGGTCCAGGCCACGTAAGGTGTCACGTGGTCTGTCCTGTGGCGGGGGGGTAGGTCTGGTCCAGAGGTTTGGAAGTGATTGGTGGCTGGACCGGGAGTCATTGTCTTGGTATGGTGGCTTTCGGTTCCGGGATGTGACAGGCACGGGGTTCTGCCAAAGTGTGGGGTGTCAATCCGTGGGTGATTGGCACCTCGTCTCTGGGTCGGTGTGTTGCGGCCGGGGACAGGGGGAGTAGTAGTTAGTGGACTGGGCCTACCCCGGCTGGTATTGTAAATGTTATTGTCTATTGTTACCTTTATGTGGTTGTCTTGGGTCGCCCGTTGGACGGCGTCCCTAAGGTGCTAGTTTGTAAAACAATAGGCAATAAAAGGCTGCTGTGGCCATTTGAACCAAGTCGCATGCAGTCCGTGTGTTTATTCTTAGAGGATAAGGGGTTTGGTTACACAGACATCAAGACCGGAGAATCCTCCCTCCGCTGGTCAAGAAAGCCACGGACCCACTTGGGGGGAGGGGCGACATGACAAAGGGGGAGGTAGGGAGTGATGGGGTTAATAGGGACAGTTGGAGGTATGCCTAATAGGGCATTTGGGGATGGTCTTAGCCTGGGAGGAAGAGGAGGAGTAGGGAAAGGGTTAGTCCGGGAGAGGGAAGAGTTACCTCCTCTTCTGTTTCCGGACGCCGAATGATCCCCGCCCACCCTCCCTTTGTGTTGTTATGTGGGAGATGTTTTTTGGGTAGTTGGGATGCTATTTGTCACAGCAGCGGGGGGGTAGGTCTGGTCCAGAGGTTTGGAAGTGATTGGTGGCTGGACCGGGAGTCATTGTCTTGGTATGGTGGCTCTCAGTTCCGGGATGTGGCAGGCACGGGGTTCTGCCAAAGTGTGGGGTGTCAATCCGTGGGTGATTGGCACCTCGTCTCTGGGTCGGTGTGTTGCGGCCGGGGACAAGGGGAGTAGTAGTTAGTGGACTGGGCCTACCCCGGGGGGTATTGTAAATGTTATTATCTATTGTTACCTTTATGTGGTTGTTTTGGGTCGCCCGTTGGACGGCGTCCCTAAGGTGCTAGTTTGTAAACAATAGGCAATAAAAGGCTGCTGTGGCCATTTCAACCAAGTCGCATGCAGTCCGTGTGTTTATTCTTAGAGGATAAGGGGTTTGGTTACACAGACATCACGACCGGAGACTCCTCCCTCCGCTGGTCAAGATTTGGAGCAGAAATTTTCTGCATGAAATCTGCACCTTCTGGCAGAAAACGCACCAAAAAACACACCTAAAAAGTATGTATTTTGATACATTTTTGTGCCATACGATTTTTTAATTGTGTCAATGGGTGGAAGGGCTTCAAAATGCAGGAAAAAAAGTACTTGACATGCTGCAGATTATTTTCTGCACCAAATCTGTAAGTAAAAAATAAGCAATGTGCGCACAGAACTTCGGAATTCTCATTGACTTTGCTGCGGGATCAGACATATCATTAGTGCAGCCTGTGCAGTCACACAGGGGCCCTAGAGATTGAAGGGCCCATTTCTTCCTCTGAGGCCTGTTTCAGATGTCAGTGATTCTGGGACATATGTGCTTTTCTTTATACGTACCGGAATCACTGACATATGCAGACCTATTAAAATCAATGGGTCTGCACTGCAGTGCTCACACATCAGTGATTTTTCACTGACCGTGTCTCCGTGTGGTGTACACGCGTGTCTGTGATTGCCGCACGGAGACAAGTCAATTTTTTTCTGGCATCACTGATGTCCCATGGACCACACTATGGTGTGATGCGTGAAACACGTACCAGAAAAACACATACATTAAAAATTTAAAACATTTTCAACTCACCTTTCCAGCTACGCTCTGTGCAGCCCCTGCTCTCTGCAGCTTCCTGGCTGGCTCATGCATGCATATTCATGAATGCAGCTAGAGCCGACCCAGAAGTAGCTGCAGAGCCAAGGAGTTCAGCACCATGGACAACAGGAGCGGGGGCAGGTGAGTAATGTCCATGTGCAATCACAGAGTACGAATTGCACATGGACAACCACCGTGTGCCGTGAATCACGGCACACGGAGGGACATAGGCGTTTTTTTATACGTCAGTAAAGAACGTCTGTGTTTTTTACTGACGTGTGAAACAGGCCTAAAGTAGGTGGAATTGGGATTTTTGATGAGCTTTCAAGCTGCAAAGGGCCCATATATTGTTCTTGGACAGGACCCTTTTCTGTCTGTGTCTGCAAGTGCTTTGGTGGCATGAAGAAAGACATGCAGGTTTGGGCGTAAAACTGCACCAAAAGATACATCAGAAACACAGCCTGTGCACACAGGCTTATATTACTGACCTGGTGAATCCTGATGCAAGGTCATTTTTACCGCACAATGAATGACATTAAAAGAAATGTCAAAGAACAATTTCAGAACTGTATTTTTTTCACAATTTTGCCACACTAGGAATTTTTTTCCCTGTTTTCCAGTACAAGGTAAATTGAATCGTGCTATTCAAAATGACAATTTATACCACAAAAATACAAGCCAAAATATGGCATGGCCCAAAGTGAAAAAAATATTCAGTACATCTTGGAAAAAAGGCAGGTAAAAAAAAGTGCAAAAATCAAAATATCGCCTTAAAGTACTCTATCCGCAGGTTTCTGCAATGTAACCTGAAGATAGCTTGCTGCAAGTGATAAAAAATTCAGCCCTGCGTGTCTTATTTCACAGTCTGTTTTTGTTTACTTGCAATATTAGTTTAAGCTTGTTATCTTTATCATTAGTGGGTCTCAGCAGCAAATGAGTTGTAGCCCAACTCCGCACCCTTCTGTGATTTTCAGCTTTTGTCTATGGAAATCTACACTGAAAGTCTGGTGTGAGCAGCTCTCAGAGCTCTGCTACATACAAAATTTTAAATCTTTCACTATGTCAGAACAGGAGCAACCACTAATCTAAGTGATACATCATTGAACTCAAGGCCTCTTTGTCTACGTCATGCTGCTCTCAGGTGTGGTAGTAAAAACCTGCTGACAGATTTCCTTTAAGGAATTCAAATACATTTATTAATACAGTAAAACTGTCCTAAAACAGATTAATAATTATCTACATACCTAAATTTTTATCTTAACAAACAAAGGACAAAGTTAAGGCCATTCCCGCACACTCAACTGCATACAGCTCCGTCCCCTCCGTGTGACTAAGTATTACTGTAATTGACCTGTCACATGTGTTTTCAATACTCCTTCTGGGGTAAATCATTAACTAAATTCATGTATATTAATATAATTGATTCAGAGCCGGAGCTGCACAAGGTGAAGTAATCCGTACACACCATTACGAGGAATAATCATATTCTCATTAGACCGTTCCCATCTGGTGAATCTGAAAAGTTGGACCTTACTGGTTGCACAATAAACCTGTGTTTCCACTAGGTGATACATGAGTTACTGGAACAAAGATTCATTACTTTACAAATCATCCCTGAGTTATAACAAATCAGGTTATTTTTGTTTCTGTTCTCTCCGTATCATGGTAGATTAGATGGTATTGTCCCAGCTTCACCGCATGTGAGCTGTGGGTAGCCCTCTGCACGGGGTTAGATGGAGATCTTCAGAAACAAAAATTTGAAGCTCCTGGGTCCCACTGCTAAAGTTCTAAAATTACCCCCTTTGGCTCCAGGGCCAGGGTCAATTGCTACCTCTAGCTCTATAACTATGCAAGAGATTTACATGCAAGGCCTGCATTGGGAAAGGGGGGCAGTCTGGGCAATTGAGGCCCCCAAGGTGTAGATCTACAGCAGGAGCTACACTGATAATAGCATTAAAACAATTACAAATGTAAAAAATACACATATTTGGTATCGCTGAGTTCTTAAAAGTCCAATCTATCAAAATATAAAGTAAATTAATCTGATTGGTAAACGGCGTAAAGAGAAAGAAAATAAAAAAGCCAGAATTATGTTTTATTTGTCAGCCGATAAGAAATAAGCAATAAGAAATGATCAAAAGATTGTATGTACCACAAGATGGTATAAGGAAAAATGTCAGCTCAGGGCACAAAAAATAAGCCATACCAGGGGCGCAACGATCAAGGTTTCAGGGAATGCGACTGTGACCGGGCCCGGGGGTGCAGGAGGCCTGCCGGTCCCAGCTGGATGTGCGTCAGAGGGCACACATCCAGCTGAAATAGATCACAGCACAAAGACCTGTCAGGTTCCGGCATTGTGATACAGGCTGCCCGCCAAATAGAAGCCGACAGATTTCATTGACGTCCCAGTGACTGAGGGCAGTGCATTGCCATAGCACGGATGCCTAAAAAAGCTAACGAGTTCTGTGCACTGGCTACATAGGAGGACTCCGCCCAACGTTGGAGCCAGGTAGGGTGAGTACAATGGGGTTTTTTTTCGCGTTAGACAGAATGGAGACATATTTACCAGGATTGGGACAAAATATACCAGGAGGGAACCAGGAGGGGGACAGTATATACCAGGAGGGGGACAGTATATATCAGGAGTGGGACAGTGTCTACCAGGAGAGCCTCAAAAGGGGGACAGTATGTACCAGGATGGGCCCAGGAGAGTGACAGTATATATTAGGTGGGGGACACTATATACCAGGAGGGGCCAAAGAGGGGGACAGTATATACTAGGAGGGGGAAGTATATACCAGTAGGGGGACAATATATACCAGGAGGTGACCCATAAGGGGGATAGGCTATACGCAGATGGGCAGACATATACTGTATACCAGGATGGGCTCAGGAGGGGACAGTATATACCATTTGTTAGACTTATATACCAGGATGGGGTGACATATATACCAGGATGGTCAAAGGAGGGGGACAGTATATACCAGTTGGTGGACATATATACCAGGATGGGGCACATACTTACCAGGATAGAGGACATATTTACCAGGAAGGAGCTCAGGATGGGGTGACATTAAAACAGGATGGTGGATATTACTACATAATGGGGGGGGGGTGCAGACCTTGATTTAGATCTGGAAAACATGTGGGGGTGGCACCAGGTCCAACTTTTGCACTGGGGTCCATCGAACTCTACTTACTGCACTGGCCATCACACAGCCCTAGATCCAGAAACCTGAAAATATTGTAGGTCTCAAAAAATGGCAAAAAAGCAACATTTTTATTTTTTACAAATTTCAGATTTTTTTTTTCAACATTTAAATAAAAAAAATATATATATGTTTGGTATGTACTCATACTGACCTGGATACTTGTACTGATCTTCCGAGGTCAGTTTTAGCTCATAGTTAACATAAATACAAAAAACTCAAAAAACCATTGTGGAATTGCCCTTTGTTTGCAATATCAATGCACTTGGACTTTTTTTTTCCCACATTTTTCACTACAATATTTGATAGAGTGACTTATTTCATTCAAAAGTACAACTCATCTCAGAAAAAAACAAGTTTCATACTCAGGGGCGCTACATAAGGAAAATTAAAAAGATACGGCTCTTGGACAAAGGAGAATATAAAATAATAACGAAAAAATGGAAAATTGTTCCGGGCAAGGGATTAAAATCCTTGTAATCACCATATAATAGCAGCACAGGAGCTCCTGCCGGCTTCATTCTTCAGATGTTAATGATGGGTGTACTAATAAACCTAAAAAATAAAATCATAACTATAAAATATAATTAGGGTTTTTATTATTATTATTATTATTATTATTATTATTATTATTATTATTATTATCTCCTTAATTCATAAATTTGTAGACAGTTACTACAGTAGTAGTAGCACTGACAAGGCGTTACGTTCAACCTTGCAATAGTGATCCTATAACATGAGATCCAGGGAGTGTTGTCAGAGAGATTTTGTAATACGAGGACGATGCCTAATAATTCAAATTTAACTTTTTTATGTAAAATTAGACTTTAGTATGAAGTACAGTGGTGAAAAGAAGTATTTAATATACAGCCGAATAGGAAGTTTTCCCACCTACAAAGCATGGAGAGGTCTATAATTTTCAATTGTGACAGACAGGATCCACAAAAATCTCATTGTATGATTTTTAAATAATTAATTAGCATTTTATTGCATGAAATAAGTATTTGATTCAATAGAAAAATAGAACAGAGGTCGGATGTTTCCTGTAGGTCTTGACCAGGTTTGCACACACTGTAGCAGGGATTTTGGTGACTTCTCCATACAGATCTTCTCCAGATCTTTCAGGTTTCGGGGCTGTCACTGGGCAACATTGAGTTTCAGCTCCCTCCAAAGATTTTCTATTGGTTTCAGGTCTGGAGACTGGCTAGGCCACTCCAGGACCTTCAAATGCTTCTTAGGCCCATTTCACACGTCAGTGAAAAACACTAACGTTCTTCACTGACGTGTAAAACACGCACATGTCCCTCCGTGTTCCGTGATTCACGGCACATGTGGGTTGTCCATGTGCAATCCGTGATCCATGATCCGTGATTGCATATGGACATTACTCACCTGCCTACGCTCCTGCTGTCCATGGTGTTGAACTCCTCAGCTATGCAGCGTCCGCCCACCGCTCTCTGCAGCTACTTCCGGGTCGGCTGTTCCTGCTTTCATGAATATTCATGAGCCGGGCAGGAAGCTGCAGAGAGCAGAGGCTGCACAGCGCGTTGCTAGCAAGGTGAGTGGAAAATGTTTATTATTTTATGTCAGTGTTTTTCTGGTACGTGTTTCACGGATCACACACGGATCACCCCATAGTGTGGTCCGTGGGTCATCAGTGATGCCAGAAAAAAACTGACTTGTCTCTGTGCAGAATCACGGACATGCGTGTACGCTGCACGGAGACACGTTCAGTGAAAAATCACTGATGTGTGAGCAGACCCCTTGATTATAATGGGTCTGCGTATGTCAGTGATTCTGGTACGTATAAATAAAAGCACATACGTACCAGAATCACTGACGTGTGAAGGGGGCCTTATGGAGTTGCTCCTTAGTTGCCCTGGCTGTATGTATTGGACCATTGTCATGCTGGAAGACCCAGCAACGACCAATCTTAATTGCTGTTACTGAGAAAAGGAGGTTCTTGGCCAAAATCTTGAGATACATGACCCCATCCATTCTCCCTTCAATACGGTACAGTCGTCCTGACCCCTTTGCAGAAAAACTGGCCCACAGTATGATGTTTCCATCCATAAGCTTCACAGTTGAGAGGGTATTCATGGGGCTGTACTCCTTCTTCTTCATCCAAACATGATGAGTGGAGTTGATACCAAAAAAATTAGATTTTGGTCTCATCTAGCCACAAGACCTTCTTCCAAGCCTCCTCTGGATCATCCAGATGGTCATTGGTGAACTTTAAACAGGCCTGGATATGTGCTGGAGTGAACAGGGGGACCTTACCCACGAGGCGAGATCTTGCATGAAGCCCCAGACAGAGTAAGATTGACAGTCATCTTTTGTTTCTTCCATTTTCAAATAATTGCACCAATAGTTGTTGCCTTCTCACCAAGCTGCTTGCCTATTGTCCTGTAGCCCATCCCAGCCTTGTGCAGGTGTACAATTTTGTCCCTGGTATCCTTAAACAGCTCTTTGGTCTTGGCCATGATGGAGAGGTTGGAGAGTGATTAAGTGTGTGGACAGGTGTCTTTTATACAGGTAACGAGTTCAAACAGGTGCAAATAATACAGGTAACGAGTGCAGAGTAGGAGGACTTCTCAAAGAAAAAATAACAGGTCTATGAGAGCCAGAGTTCTTGCTGGTTGGTAGGTGATCAAATATTTATTGTATTTCATGCAATAAAATACAATTTAATGATTTAAAATTCCTACAATGTGTTTTTCTTGTTTTTTTGGTTTTTTTTGGGGGGGGGGGGGGTTCTGTCTTACAGTTCATTTGTACCTAGGATAAAAATTACAGACTTCTCCATTCTTTGTAGTTAGGAAAACATGCAAAATTGACAGTGTATCAAATACTTATTTTCCTCACTGTATATGTGATGACATATGGGTATGTATGTGCTCTGTATACATGTGTGGTGCTATGTCTGTGTGAATGTATGTGTGTGTGTGTGTGAATGTATGTGTGTGTGTGTGTGTGTGTGTGTGTGCTCGGTGTATACATGTGAGTGTGCTATGTGTGTGTACACAGTGGCATGTGAAAGTTTGGGCACCCCTGGTCAAATTTACTGTTGTGAGCAGGTTAGCAAGTAGAAGATTAAATGATCTCTAAAAGGAATAAAGTTAAAGATGACTAGTGACGGGCAGACTCGTAGATACATGGGATCGGCGGGTCCAACCGGGTTTAAAAAAAACAAAACAAAAACCAAACATTTCGGGCCTGGGATTGATCTCGGATATCTGGCCGGACAGCGGTCCCCATATAAATCTATGGGGACCCAAAGCAGGAGCTTATAGGAGGATTGGTGCAGGCACGTTATACTTGCCGGCTCTAACGCTACTTCCAGGGCTGCTCGGTAACCCTTATACCCTTATACATATTCACTGCTTCTCTCGCCCACTGGCAGTCTCCGTGTCTCTGGTTGCAGTGTGACAGTATGTCTGACTGCTTTCAATCAGAGACGCTCTGTGTGTGTGTGTGTGTGTGTGTGTGTATGTGTGTGTATGTGTGTGTATGTGTGTGTATGTGTGTGTGTGTGTGTGTGTGTGCGTCTCTATTGCTGTAAAAATAAATAAATAATAAAATTGGCATAGGGTCCCCCCATATTATATCCAGCACAAATAATGCATATAGCTACAGGCTGCAGTCCCCAGCCATGCGCGCTATCTTGGCTGTGTATCAAAATAAGAGGAACTGTGTATGGATTTTTTAAAAATATATTTTAAAAATAATTTTAAAAACTGGTGTGTGGTTCCCCCTCATTTTGAAACCGAACCATGATAAACCTGACCGCTAGGAACTGATATTCACAGACTGGGGAGGAACCATCCTGATTGCCCTGGTGCGGTGGCAATCGGCGTAATAAGAGGTAAATAACATCTCACAGCTGTTACTGAGCCCTAGATTAGTAATGGGAGGCATCTATGAGACCCCTCATTACCAATATGTAAGTGAAAAGAAATAAACACAAACCCCCAAAAAATCCTTTATTTGAAATAAAATACAAAAAAACACACCCTCTTTCACCCCTTTATTAACCCCCAAAACACCCAGGTCCAACATAATCCACACAATATCCCATGACAATTCCAACTCTGCTACATCAGAAGTGACAGTGCGCAGGCATATGATATGACCACCCACTGTGATCTTCAGGCAGAGACTTGGTCACAGCAATGAACGGTGAAGTCACTCAGGTTACTTACTGTTGAGGTCACTCAGTTCAATTAAGTAAGCTGAGGTCGGGTTACTTGTGATCAAAGGTGGAGGACCGTGGAAACCTTCACCTGGGACCACAAATAGCCTGAGTGATGTCACCGCTCATTGCACTGCTCAGTCTCTACTGTTCTTGCCCCATAGTACATACCGCCATCCAATCAGAAGCAGGCAGCTGACATTGGCGTACCAGGCATTAGCGTCACATGACAGTGACATCATTAGTCACGCACTGCATCTCCATGTGACCTCAGGCAACTTAGTCCAGTAAATAAACCTACAAACTCATTTAAATTTTTTGGCATTCAGGGGTTCTTCAAGGCCAAAAACATTAATATGGCATATAATATCACTGAAACTATACAGGTATATAGTCTGAATGTAGTGTAAAAACGTAATGTAAACGAGCTTTACATGTCTGATATGGAGTAATCCCTTTGAGTGAATCTGTCACCAGGTTTTTAATCTAAGAGCAGCATAACATAGAGTCAGAAAACCTTTTTCCAGTAATGTGTCACTTACTGGGCTGCTTGTTGTAGTTTTGATAAGATCACTATTTTATCAGCAGGAGATTATTATTAGAGGACTAGTAAACTACCATGTAGTCCTCCATATTCATGGGCTCTATATAGTCCCACCACTGATTGGCAGCTTTCAGTGTACACAGAAAGTTGTCAATTAGTGTTGTGGGCGGGGTTAAACATAGCTTAGAATTTATATTACTGTTAGCTCTGCAGTAGTTTAAACAGGGATTTTATGAAAGCTGCATCAAGCATCCCAGTAAGTGACCCATTGATGGAATCAGGGTCCGGGCCCGTACATCAGGCTGGTCAGGTAGCAAAAACCTAGTGACAGATTCCCTTTAAGGGCAATCCTTTTCTATGCTCTTTTTTTAGTTTCTAGACATGATAGAGAGCCCCGTATTCAAGATCCCTATATATAAGCCAATGCAGAGGGTCTCCCTGGCTTTGGTGGATCCGGCATGTTCAGGTATTTCATGGATGGCGAATCCTTAGAACGCAGAGCAGATAACGTTCCATGAAGCGGCGAGCTGGAGCTGCATGTGCACGGCCCTGGAATGTGTTTTCTTCTCCACTTTTACAGTTGGTTCACATTCTCTTATCTTTTAGATGAAATTGTAAATATTCCTGAAATTGATTCTGATCTGGAACGCAGGTCATTGCCTTTTTGTGAGTCAGTAACATCTGGGTACCGTGCTACCATATGGATTCTTTATGCCCCTATGTGATAGGATGATCCATATTATGAAATTTTCTAACATTCTGTCCTAATTCTCCAATTATGCTACTTTTCTATGCAAATTCCTCTATTGATTAACTTCCTATACGCTCATAAGGCTCGTCCTACTGATGATGTGGATGCAACATAACATTGTAATGAAGCCGCTTAAGGCCGCTTTACACACTGCGATATCGGTACTGATATCGCCAGCGTGCGTACCCGCCCCCATCGGTTGTGCGACACGGGCAAATCGCTGCCCGTGTCGCACAACATCGCCCAGACCCGTCACACTACTTACCTTCCCTGCGACGTCGCTGTGACCGGCGAACCACCTCCTTTCTAAGGGGGCGGTTCGTTCAGCATCACAGCGACGTCACAGCTGCGTCACGGAACCGCCGCCCAATAGAAGCGGAGGGGCGGACATGAGCGGGATGTAACATCCCACCCACCTCCTTCCTTCCGCATAGCGGCCGGGAGGCAGGTAAGGAGAGCTTACTCGTTCCTGCGGTGTCACACGGAGCGATGTGTGCTGCCACAGGAGCGAGGAACAACTTCGTTACTGCTGCAGTAACGATATTTGAGAATGGACGTTTTTGCGACGATGCAAAATCGCTCATAGGTGTCACACGTAACGGCATCGCTAAAGCGACCGGATGTGCGTCACCAATTCCGTGACCCCAACGAGATTGCTTGAGCGATGTCGTAGCGTGTAAAACCCCCTTTAGACTAAATTATTCCTGACTGTATCTGGGGATTCAGAATGTTGATTGGATACGGTTCCAGAGATATGGGCCTTTATAGGAAAGGAATTGTATAGCGGATTTATAAAAAACTATAAACAAAAATAAAACAAAACTGAACACTCAGAGGAGCAGCGGGAATAAAACAAGAGCACAAAATGGCCAATTTTGACCAGGTCCTTTTTAACGGTCTCAACACCCCTAGTGAAAGGATGGGATTTGTATTTGGAAGATGAGGAGGAATTGTAAAGAGGACCTTGGTCAACTTATTTTTCCTTGCAATAGTCATACATTTCTCTTGGTTTAGAAAATAGAGTAACAACCTATTGCTTACTAATGTATGATAAAAAAGATAAACATAAAACACATAGAACTGTTTTTAATAAAAAGGATATTTTATTTTTGCATTCTCATTTTTTTCCTACCCCATATATATTTTTTGAAAATTTAAAGGGAACCTGTCACCACTTTTTTTGCTATAAGCTGCGGCCACCACCACAGGACTCTTATATACAGTATTCTAACATGCTGGATATAAGAGCCCAGGCCGCTGTGTAGAACATAAAAAAAACACCTTATAATACTTACCTAGGAGGTGGCGCTGCGGTGGAGTTGGGTCACGGAGGCGTCTCCGTTTTCCGGTGCTGGCGCCGCCTCTTTCGTCCATCTTCGTCCTCTTTCTGAAGCCTGTGTGCATGACGCGTCTACGTCATACACACTCACCGGTTCTGCGCAGGCGCACTACAATACTTTGATCTGCCCTACTCAGGGTAGATCAAAGTGCGCCTGCTCAGGAACTGAATGCCAGCGAGTGTGGATGACGGCGGACGAGTCATGCACCGCGGCTTCAGAAGAAGGAGGACGAAGATGGCTGAAAGAGGTGGTGTCGGCACCGGGACAACGGAGACGCCGCCGTGACCCAACTCCACCGCAGCGCGACCGTTAGGTAAGTATTATAAAGCGTTTTTTATGTTCTCACAGCGGCCTGGGCTCTTATATACAGCATGTTAGAATGCTGTATATAAGAGCCCGATGGTGGTGTCCGCAGTTTATAGCCAAAAAAAGTGGTGACAGGTTCCCTTTATATACGTATTATGGGTCCCTATGGATGAAATGACATTACCGAGCATGGGAAACAATGAGTATGGAAATTGTCATGGGGTGTGAAGGGATCAGTAGGAACAGGAGAGCCTGAATTGGCCCTCCTGGCTGACCCTGATCCCAAAGATACATCTGAAGGTGATGATGTTTGGGCCACCTTCCTTACCCTAGCTCCTGAACAACTCTGGTCTAGAGGCCACCCTTCCTCCACCCAGAAGACGGCCGGGACGGGAGTGGTAGATCCTGCACAAATAAACAGACTGGGTAAAACCAAAACTTAAGGTAAGTTCACACAGTGCGTTTTCGCGGCGTTTTTGGCCTCAAAACTGCATGACTTTGCTTCCCCAGCAAAGTCTATGAGTTTTCATTTTTGCTGACCGCACACATCCTTTTTTTTTAAGCTGCGTTTTTGAGCTTTAAAAAAAAAATGGACATGTCAATTCTTTCCTGCGTTTTTCTGCGTTTTCCCCCCATGCAATGCATTGGAAAAACGCAGAAAAACTCAGAGATCAAAAACGCAGCAAAACGCAGCCAAAAATGCACCAAATCGTGGCAAAAACGCATGCGGTTTTTGCCACGTTTTTTTTGCCGCCAGTGCGTTTTTGCGCAGCGTGTGCACATAGCCTTAAACTCACAGCAATCACTCACAGAGGTATAGACAATAAATGCTCAGGAAGAAACTAAAGGAAGGGAGGAAATAATCAGACAAGAGTATTTCCACAACACTCCAAATAACACACAAGCATTCATCAGCCACTGGATATCAAAGCACAAGGATCGGGATCACATTAATCTATCATCGGCATGGGAGAACAGGCTCCACCATCTTAAAAAGGGTGGAGGCGACTGTGATAGGTCTCCTGCGACATGTGACTCAAGCAGTAATCCAAAGTCTGGCAGAAATTAACTCCTGCAAGTCCGTATGCTAACAAGAGCACAGCTGGTCGATGCCTGAGCCAGTCTGCACAACTCAAAAGCAGCATCTTGTGGAGTGTCTGATTCTGCTATGTAGACAGTGTCAGAAGTAATCCCGAAACTCAGCGAGTTTTGAGCAAGACAATAGAAATAGAGTCAATTAGTAGAATGATCATTTCATAAAGAGCAAGATTTTTGCAGCCTATTTGGCACTGGTTTCTTATTAGGCAAGTGGAGCTGCTCCATACTATAGATTACTATAGTGAAATGGGATCCACTCCATGTTACCATGCTTACTATCTCTTTCTGGCTTGTGAACAAACTCTTTCCTGAAACGAAACACTCACAACATTGAACTTTAATCGCACTTGAGTCACTCCGGCTTGTTCCATGCACTGACTTTATTTGACAAATAGGTTAATAAGTGACAAGAACTACAAACTCAGTCTATAACTAACTCAAAACAGCAGAAGCTATTAGAGATTGACTGCCACCTACACACAAATCCACATTACACATACATGAGACATGAGAAGAGACGCTATATACTAAGAATCCGAGTCCGGAACCACATTTTTTTCCGGATCATAGGATATGTAACAAGTGCATCTCAATAAATTAGAATATCCTCAAAAAGTTAATTTATTTCAGTAGTTCAATACAAAAAGGGAAACGCATTATATAGAGTCATTACACACAGAGTGATCTATTCCTATATATTATATAGAGTCAATACACACAGAGTGATCTATTCCTATATATTATATAGAGTCATTACACACAGAGGGATCTATTCCTATATATTATAGAGTCATTACACACAGAGGGATCTATTCATATATATTATATAGAGTCATTACACACAGAGGGATCTATTCCTATATATTAAATAGAGTCATTATACACAGAGTGATCTATTTCTATATATTATATAGAGTCATTACACACAGAGGGATCTATTTCAAGTGTTTATTTCTGTTAATGTTGTTGATTATGGCTTACAGCCAATGAAAACCCAAGAGTCCTTATCTTAGAAAATTATCGTATTTTTCGCTTTATAAGTCGCACCAAATTATAAGACGCACCCCAAATTTCGAGATAAAAAAAGGTAAAAAAATAAAAATGGGGTCCGTCTTATACTCTGGTGTTGTCTTACCGGAGGGGGGCAGCAGTGGTGGTGAAGAGGGATCACAGGAGGCAGAGGTTGTGCTGGCAGGCGCAGCGGGTCAGTGGCGGCGGCGTCCGTGGTGGCAGGTGCGGCGGCATCCGTGGCAGCAGTTGCGGTGGGTGGTGCATGGTGGCAGCAACAGCGGCGGCAGGTGAGTGGTGCAGCAGGACGGTGCCGTGAGTGTCCCAGTGTTCACAGTCCCAGTTCAAATGATGGCACCTGGAGCGGCACATGCACAGATGGAGCTCTCATCCAAGGGCTCCATCTGTGCACGCGCTGACTCCCGGAGCGGCGCGTGCGCAGATGGAGCTCTCATCCAAGAGCTCCATCTGCGCCCACGCCCGCTCCCGGCGCCATCATTTGAAACTGGTGTCACAGGCGGGGAGGGGACGCTTCGCTCACCACGCTCGGGTCCGGCGCTGCTGCTGCTTCGCTTGCTGCTCGGTGGCTCGAGCGGTGGGCCGGATCCGGGGACTCGAGCGGCGCTCCTTGCCTGTGAGTGAAAAGGGGAATGGTTTTGGGGATTTATTGTCCGTGACGCTACCCATGGTTGTGGTGAGGTTGTGACACCACCGCTGCTCTCGACGGGGATCCTGGGAGCGATGACAGGGATCAACTTGGATGTTGTTTTTCCCCTCCGTGGGTAGGGGGGTTGGTTTTCCCGGGGCCCGGTGAGGGAGGAATGGCAGGCGGGTTACGGGACCTGGTGAGGTGCAGGGTCGCGGGGGGCAGCGCGGTGCCGCACGGCATGGTGGTACTCACTCAGCCAATGATGAATGCATAGTCTCCGGTAAAACAAACGGCTGGATGGACGGGTCCCACAGACGGCTGCGGTGGTTCTTCTCCCGGTAGGTTGGCGGTGACTGCCTTTTCCTGCACCTGTGTTATGTTCTCGGTTCTGGTGGCTTCCCACCGGTAACCCGCTCCCCAGCTTGGATGGATGCTGAGGGAGCCCCTTTTGCCCGCAGGCTCTGGCCCTGGGAACTGTAGCCTTGGCGGTGACTGTATTTCCCTTCACGGTTTGAGCTGTTGCCTTCAATCGGGTCTTGACTGCTGGGAAACCCCGGAGGTTCCCTTCGCTAACGGATTTGACCGGTTTTACGGCGACTCCAAGCCTGGTCGGGGTCCGTAGGCCCTGCCGAATGGTGCTGGCTTCTCTTCGCTCCCCGATCCGGTACCGGCGGGCCACCGCCCGTCCCCGGTCCTTACGGTTCACGTCAATCAGCAGCCCCTCCTGCAGATGCTCACCACCGTCTGCCAACCTTGCTGTATGTGCCCGGGCCACGCACCCAGACACGGTCAGTCTGCTCCACTACCACTTCACTCCTCAACTCCAAACTGAACTCCACTCAACTCCTTCCTTTTCCCGCCTCCAGGACTGTGAACTCCTCGGTGGGTGGGGCCAACTGCCTGGCTCCACCCCCTGGTGTGGACATCAGCCCCTGGAGGGAGGCAACAAGGATTTTTGTTTGACCTAGATGTGCCTAGCCGGGGTGTGGGGTGTGTTGTTGCAGTACCTGTGACGTCCTGGCTTGTCCAGGGCACCACATTCCCCCTTAGTAAAATGCAGACCATCCGCGGGCTGCCCGTCCATCACCGGTTTTATTTTTGTTAACTGCAAAAGATAGAAAACGGTAAAAACATGTAAAAATCACAAACATTTACAACGGTAAGGCTTCCGCTCTTCTCCCACCCAAAAAACCTGGCCCTGATGCTGCCCCTAAGAAGTGGGCAGCACCCCTTGACCCCAGTCCAGAACCAAGTTGCCCGAGCGGGTACGGTCTCTTTCAGGGGACCCGCATCTATGGGGACACCTGAACCCCCCGGAGGATCGCCACCTGTTACGGTAGTGGCGGGCCTGGGCCATACCCTTTCCTCCAGGCCCATCCTCCAAATCAGCCTCTCCGGAGGCGGTAACAGTTTCAAGCCAACAATTATTTACATTCCACAAGTTCGTGGTTGCCCTGCAAGTTCTCGGGCTTGTCCGTAAGAAGTTCCTTATGCAACGGTTGCAGAAAGTCCCTACGGGGACTAGTTGCCGGCAATGGCCGGTTCAATCACGGTTCCAATCAGATAAACTTATTCGGTTGATTCAATTTTATCATTCAAACTTTTTTAACTCTACTGGTGGTCCCAACGGGGACAACTTTTGGGTGGAGGACCGCCGGCTTCACTTTAGGTCCACCTCGCCGACCGGGGTAGGGGGCTGAGCGGGTGCTTGAGGCCCCTGGCCACCTCTCAGCCGGACACCCAGGGCGTACCAGCCCCTCTCCCCACAATGTCGGGTGTAGTTGACGAGGTCACCGGGGAGCAGATTGCGGCTTGGATGGTCTTCTGGCAAATGGTCATTCCCATCTCTTCGGGCCACGAAGACTTCGGCCTCTAGGCCTAGTTCATAAATGAAGCCATACCCCCTTCGGGTATCAAATCTCCGCACCTGCCTTTCATATCTCGGGCCCCGCACCCGGAAGGTGGCTCTTCGGAGACGCTCCTTCTCTTCAATACTGCGGGCCACCAACTCCGCCTTTCTCCTCTCCCTTTCGGCAATCTCTCGACCCAGCGGTGTTGGCTCCATGTCCCAATATGGGGCTGCTGCGGGCCCCTGCGCACGGATCGGGCCCCGCGAGACCTCTTTCACACTGCCCACTGCCAGTGTTCTGGGCGGCAGGTCCCGCGGTGTCATGGCCTGGGGTGCTGCCTTACAGCGGCGACCTGGCGCGGCCTCAGCCGAGGCATAGGGAACGGGTACAGGGGTCCTCTCCCGCTGAGCCTCCGCCTCATCCTGCACTAGACGGGCTGCCAGGGGCGGTACGGGGCCAGGCACGGTCACAGGTGCCTCCGGTGGATCTTCGCTGACGAGCTCGGCCTTCGGCTTCTTCCATGGAAGCGGTTCAGGACGGTCACGGACTTCTGCTGCAGACTGGTCCGCCGGGGCGGATTGGCAGGGTACCGCTACCGATTGTGGTGGTAGCGGGCCTAGTGACGGGGCAGCAGCAGCCAACACGGGTAGCGGGGGAGGTAGCAGGGCGAGCGGATGTAGAACGGGCCCCTCGGCCGCGATGACCTACCCGCTAGAGGTACAGGGGCGTGGGTCACTTACCTGCTCTTCCAGAACTCCCTCCACCTCGCGTCTCCGTATGGCCGCCACCACCTCCGCCATGTCGGCCTCCCACTCCTCCAAGAGGAGCTGCACACGGATCTGCAGCCGTTGTTGTAGCTGAGCGGTCCGGACCTCCACCCACGCCGCGGTCCCGGGCGCGGGGGCTACGGTGCTGCGGGACGGTTGGTGCATCGCTGCAGCGGCCTCTTCCAGGAACCACAAGATGGCCGCAGGGTCCTGGCGTCCCTGCTTTTATAGCCGCGAGCTACATGCGGCCAGACGCCATCCGTCCTTCTTAGTCTTTTTCCGGCTCCTCCTCTACAGGGGAGGGGTTTCGGCTTTCGCGCCTCCACTGCTCGAGGAGACGCTCGAGCGGGGACTTTTCGCGCCCAAAAATGGCGGCTTCTCAAAATTTTCGACCGGACACCTCCGGCGGTCACAAGGCGCACCTCTACCAGACGGCAGAGCGGTAAGATCCTGTTTGTGACGCCAAGTTGTCGCGGGCGGGGAGGGGACGCTGCGCTCACCACGCTCGGGTCCGGCGCTGCTGCTGCTTCGCTTGCTGCTCGGTGGCTCGAGCGGTAGGCCGGATCCGGGGACTCGAGCGGCGCTCCTTGCCCGTGAGTGAAAAGGGGAATGGTTTGGGGGATTTATAGTCCGTGACGCCACCCACGGTTGTGGTGAGGTTGTGACACCACCGCTGCTCTGGACGGGGATCCCGGGAGCGATGACAGGGAGCAGCTTGGATGTTGTTTTTCCCCTCCGTGGTTGTCCCGGGGCCCGGTGAGGGAGGAATGACAAGCGGGTTACGGGACCTGGTGAGGTGCAGGGTCGTGGGGGCAGCGCGGTGCCGCACGGCACGGTGGTACTCACTCAGCCAATGATGAATGCAAAGTCTCCGGTAAAACAAACAGCTGGATGGACGGGTCCCACAGACTGCTGCGGTGGTTCTTCTCCCGGTAGGTTGGCGGTGACTGCCTTTCCCTGCACCTGTGTTATGTTCTCGGTTCTGGTGGCTTCCCACCGGTAACCCGCTCCCCAGCTTGGATGGATGCTGAGGGAGCCCCTTTTGCCCGCAGGCTCTGGCCCTGGGAACTGTAGCCTTGGCGGTGACTGTATTTCCCTTCACGGTTTGAGCTGTTGCCTTCAATTGGGTCTTGACTGCTGGGAAACCCCGGAGGTTCCCTTCGCTAACGGATTTGACCGGTTTTACGGCGACTCCTAGCCTGGTCGGGGTTCGTAGGCCCTGCCGAATGGTGCTGGCTTCTCTTCGCTCCCCGATCCGGTACCGGCGGGCCACCGCCCGTCCCCGGTCCTTACGGTTCACGTCAAAGAGCAGCCCCTCTTGCAGATGGTCACCACCGTCTGCCAATCTTGCTGTATGTGCCCGGGCCACGCACCCAGACACTGTCAGTCTGCTCTACTACCACTTCACTCCTCAATTCCAAACTGAACTCCACTCAACTCCTTCCTTTTTCCGCCACCAGGACTGTGAACTCCTCGGTGGGTGGGGCCAACTGCCTGGCTCCACCCCCTGGTGTGGATATCAGCCCCTGGAGGGAGGCAACAAGGATTTTTGTTTGACCTAGATGTGCCTAGCCGGGGTGTGGGGTGTGTTGTTGCAGTACCTGTGACGTCTTGGCTTGTCCAGGGCGCCACACTGGGACCGCGGAAACACTGGAAAACCTGCCCTACAGCCGCCCGCAAGCACAGAGTGGCAGCCAGCAGGCAGCCCGCACAGAGAGGCGGTCGGCACCGACAGGCACCCGGCTGCCACCCGCACGCAGGCACAGGCACCCGGCTGCCGCTCACACACAGCCACAGATACCTAGCTGCCACCTGCACGCAGCCATAGGCACCTGGCCGCTCAATCGCCACACAGACAGGCCCCCCAGGTAAAGCTATATTTGGATTTTAAGATGCAACCCTCATTTTCCTCCCAAATTTTTGGAAGGAAAAGTGCGTCTTATAATCCGAAAAATACGGTATATTAATTACCACAAAACACCTGTAAAGGCTTCCTAAGTGTTTAAAATGGTCCCTTAGTCTGGTTCAGTAGGCTACACAATCATGGGGAAGACTGATGACTTGACAGATGTCCAGAAGGCAGCCATTGACACACTCCACAAGGATGGTAAGCAACAAAAGGTCATTGCTAAAAGCAGGGAGGGGCAGTTTGGGTTTGGATGATCTAACGATCAGAACAGATTGCATCGGTGTGGAACCCTTTAATTCAGGCATCTGGAGAGACAAGGTCTGCAGTTGCGCAGCATCTGAGTCCACGGTGGAGTATAAAGTATGGCCAGATATAATGTCACTACGACTATGGGATAGCAGTGAACTGGGTCTGCTCAGCTGTCCCTCAAGCTAGGGGACCTTATACCATACCTAATCTCAGGGATATTCCTGATGATGGAGAGGCCTGAGTCTCCTTCCTGTCCCTGCTCCTGACTAGTCCAGATCTGATGTCTCCTCCCCCCAGGGAGGGATGGACAGGAGTGTATTGAAACCTCAGATAAAGACAGACAAGGGAAAAACAAAACTCTGTCACATAGCATGCACACACAGGATAAGACAACATTAGATTCAGAAGGAAAAAGAAAAGCATGAAGGAAGTACAAAGCAAAAGGGGTAAACACCACCGCACCAAGCAAAAGACACAACTAAAGCACAACTTTCACCAGAGAGTCTGGAATACCACACCTCACAGACCAATATATTGTGGAATAAACGATAACTGGCATGCATAGAAGGATTCCACCAGCATAAATAGGAGGGGAGCAGATATGATAGATCTTTCCACAATATGTGATTAAAGCAGCAAGCAGACAAGCAGAGATTAACTCTTGCTAGCCTGCCTATGAATCAGCCTATGAGTCTGCCTGTGTTGATCCCAGACACCAGAGAAACCATTGGGCGTAGTGTTAGAATCTGCAATCTGAACAGAGGCCAACACCGCCATGACGGTCAGCAAAACTCCGTATGACAGCTATCTCAAATACATAGTTGTCATCAACGAACTGTCGAAAAAAGCCACATTGTTGTTAAAGAACTGCTGGTCTTCTTTCCCAAATAAGTAGACATCTGGTCATGGCCAGCTGAAGCCATCGGCACCATGGGGCCTACATGAGCATACCGCCCTCACCACACAAGTCCATAGACCAAGTCAGGATCCTATCTTTCATGTAGCGAGTCAGGGAGTAAGAGAACTGCACTTCGCCCATGACTACCACCCCGCGCCACACTACATAAGTGCCTGAGGCTACATTCCCAAAATGAGCTTTTGGTGAGTTTTTGATATTGTAAAGTGGCACAGGGCGGTAGTCGTGGGTGAGAAATTGACTCCGGATGCTCCGGCATGCTACATGAAATACCTGGTCTTGGCTGGGTGTGTGGAATTTCACTGGTTGAGTAGACATGTAGGCCGCATACTGCCACTGGTGTCGGATGGCCAGGACCGGATGATGATTCACACTCACAAGGAGGCCAACAGTTCAATTTAAACCACCACTCCTTATTGTACGGTTCATTCTCTTTCACAACTTCACGTTCCAGATAGTGGGTACATATCCTCCAGCATGTTACAGTTTTGTACATTATCAGACATGGCTCAACTTCCCTCTAAGTTGCTTCAGAACATAGTTATTCTGTGAGTCCCAGTGCAATCTAATCCAACGCTACAGCACACATCATGATGGTCAGTTGACTTTCCTGCAGTCTTGCGTCCAGTCTCCATAGGGATCCTATAATGATTGGAGTATAGTTTTGCACTCCTAGACACTTAGCAGGAATCCTTTTGATTGGTTAACTACATCACACACCAATTGAGGTCCACCCGATACCTTGACGATTAAGTGGCCTGTCCACTAGAGTCCTGCTCTAGTAGAAACCACCCGATACCTTTGTAAGGAGATGGACATAGTCCCCGTTCCCCTTTGAAGACACCAGTGTTACTGTAGTGTATAATTTGATATGTGTAACTTTTAAATGGATTTGCTGTACATAGGTTAAGACAGAGTTAATGTTTGCCTTCAAATGTTGTGTATTGTAATGTGAAATGTATTGTGTTTCTGTATGATGTATGATGTAAAAGAGTTATGTATAGCACTGTTATAGGAATGTATAATGTAAAGTATAGTCATGTCTAAGATGTAGCATTGTTGATAATGTAATGTAATGTAACTTTATTGGGCCCTGGTGTAAAGCTTAGAATTGTAACGCGAGTGCAGTGCGAGAATGGCAATAGCTGGTAACAGAGGAGAGAGGAAGATAAATCCCTCCCTACCCTCCTCAGCGCCGGCCCGCCCCCCGCAGCTGAGGTCCGCTCGCACGGTCGGACCTCAGTCGCAGGGACACTCGCATGACACTCGGCTCTGCTGTACTGGCAACGTGAGCCGAGTGTCATGCGAGGGGATCACAGTAATCCCCGTGTGGCCCCAGCCTTAGATAGCAATACCACAAGCAGTGAGTGTCCTAAGGAAGAGACAGAAGACTGAAAAACACAGTAGCGAGATAGAGAGAGGCAGAGGGGGGAGAGTGAGACAAAGACTTCTCCCAGAGACAGGTTGGAGAACCGAGAAAGCAACCAAGTGATAGAGAGAGAGGTCTGGTAAAAGGAAGTTCAGTGATTTGGTCCCTAGAAGCTTATAGCTCTTAAGGTAATGGGCCAGGTGCGTGAGAGGATGAGAGTGTTCTGGGAAATATGAACTTAGTCCGGATATATTGGCATTATCCCTATAAGAGGGAGAAAACGTGGAACTGCAGTGAAGACAGGATGACTTTCATAGACGTTGCAGTAAAATGGGTGTAATATGTGAGATTGAACATGCAGAGGAAATGTGTTTTAGATGTTCTGTGGTGATAACAAAACGTCCGACAAGATATGTGACCAGTGTCATGTGTATATATTTGTTAGCAAACTTTTGTTCAATAAAACTGTTTTTAAAGAAGTGGTGGTTTCAGTCAGTAAACTGTGTAACTACTGGTCCTGGCCAGCTGAAGTCAACGGAAGCTTGTGGGCTACAAGAGCGTATCGCCTTAATCGTAACAGCACACACCCAGCCAGAACCCCATCTTTCATGTAGCGTACTAGGGTGCAAAAGATGCAGACCTCGCCCACAACTACCACTTCATGCCATGCTGCACCCTAATGGTTAAGGTGCCTTACTGCTAGTCTTCCATCCCCCGACTCCTATCATCTGGTGCCACTCCATTCAAGGAACAGTCTCTAATCTAAGAAAAAACGCTGCATTCCCTCCCTCGGAAATGCTGTGTTTATGGCTGGTTGTATGTGGATAGAGAGCCGAACTGCCCAATCATTGACTTCCATTATACTCTCTACACAAGCTGAGCCTTTCAGAGCGTCTGACCCGCTAGACTAGAGGACCGAGCACCTGAGCATTTTAGTGCTCACCCGTGTGGCGCCCCTGAGGCTTCCGTCACCACAGGAACATTGCACCCCATCCAGCGGTGTGATGTCCCATTCTGGGTAAGGAAAGGAATGAACGCCGGTCCCCAGGCAAATCTCCACAACACCCATTGTTAGGTACACACTGGGACCAGGGACAGTGGCACCAACCCTCCCATGCTGCATGCTGGGAGGGGCCGTAAGACCCATCCCTGCTCCTATAGGGTAGATCATGGCAACTGGGGAGGTGGGAGGAGCCACCAGAGAGCAAACAGGGAAAGGAAGGTCAAGTTTAGTTAGTTAAGAAGTTGAAGATGGAGAGAGAAGGGAGAACGAGGAGGAGGTCTGCAGGAGGCAGACGAGAAGGAGAAGCAGAAAGAAAGCTCTAGTCAGACAGGAGCTAAGAGAAGAAAGTGACGCTTCCTGGTGAAGAACCTGGGACTCAGAGGGTCCAGGTGACACCAAGCAGAGGAAGAGAAGGGATTCCAGAGCCACAGAGAGCTTTTGAGCTGGTGGCCTGTTCCACAGGAACATCGGTGGAGGGATCAAGCTGCAACAGGGGACGGTCCCTAGAAACCGGAGGAGTGAAAAATCATCTCCAACAGTAAAAACCGAGGCCCAGGGAAAGTTGCAAACTCCCAGGGCCACCGCCCACAGCAGAACCTCTAGAAAAGGGGCAAATAACCGTCAGGCGAGCTCCCAGCCCGGAGGCTGTTGTGGAGGCCAAGCCAGGTTCATCCTACAAAGGCAAGGTTTAAGGAGACAGCTGCAGACAGAGACACCTGAGAGAAGGGTACCAGCTTTCATCCCAGGAATTACCCAGGATCGGCGGAGGTCCCTGACAGTGGGTCTCAGCAGTCCAGAGGCACCAGTGTGCTTAAGCCCAGGAAGTGTGAGTAAAGACCTTGGAATTGCACCCTCTGGTGTTGTCTCAGTTATTGTCGCCTGCATAGACTTCCACCACACCATAGACTCTCACGAGCACCAACTGTGCCCCGGGGCACTGCTCCACCTGTGGGGAGCAGTACGATCATTGCTGCCATTCCATCACCCCGGAGGCCCCATACAGCAGCGGCGGCTTAATAGCCGCATACCACAGGTGGCGTCATGAACACAAACTTTATTCACCCCAAGTCATTAGCCATATTTAATTGACACCCACCAGGGCCACGGAGTCGGGCCCCGCCACCACTGACGACCGCCGGACTAGTCCGGCCTGGCACCGGGTGTCCCATAGCCCTGGGGTGGGCGAGTCAACTGTCTCTACACATAAGACAATATTTACAAAAGACACAAGACATTATTCACAAGACGTGACTGATTTCTTCAGGGGTAGGATCTCGATAGCCATAGTCCACCACTCATACAATGTTATAGAATTTCTGCACCTATTATGTACATTCGTTTACTTGTCATTTCTAAATGTTTTTGTTACATGCATTCTTATCTTGTTTTGATGCTGCGTTTTTTTTAATATTTTTTTAGTGTGTCATGTTTTTACAAAGTTGCTTTGTCTTTGATACTTCTTGATATTTGGCTTCGATAAAACATTATTGATATAATCATGGTCAGATTATATGCATTTATTTTCACAACGGAAATGGACTATATAAATACCAGTGCGTTTTTACCTGCAGATTTTCCGTATCTAATGCAATTCTATGGGGAAAATCTGCACAGAAAACTCTGCATATACACACAGCCTTAACATTTATAGCATGACATACAATGTCCTCTAGCTCTTATCTAGCTCAATATTTATTATTACTGCTTTCATATACGTTTACTCTATAACATAAGCAGTTCAGCCTAATCTATATGAGTGTTTACATTTTACAAATGACCTTAGACCTCGTGTCTGGAGATTTCTTGGATTCACCGCTGAACATTGTGACGCTTTACTATAAACCACTGGGTACCCAAGTCCACATAATGATTTGCAGGATATTGTAAAAATACCAGGCTGCAAACAATTAGTTCAGCTTGATAAGAACCAGAATCACCGGGACTTTCTGGACAATATTCTACATATCGGAAACCTCTGCACAAACGCACTTGTGCTATAAGTATGGTGCTTGTGGCAGGTGATCACATATGGTTACAGGGCCTTCAGCAAAAAAACAAAACGCAAACTCAAAAGCTCAGGCTGTATGGTGGAGAATGGAGCCCACAGCTCCCTGCTCTACTCTTGTATTCAAGGGTATCTGGCTCTGCATGCTGGGGTTGAAATTATGACAATAGGCAGGAATAGGGGGTGCAGCACTGGGGATCCTCAACTCACAGGCCTCATAGCAGCAGCATGGTTTGCAGCATGGTTTTGCAGCCAAGGGTGGTACTCACCTGGAAGTAATATATTGCGCCCAGAGAAGGGGGTACTCGGTCCCGGGCGGTAACAAATGGGAATGTCACTCTGGTGGCCGTTGCCCGGTCCCGTGCCCTGGGGCTTCTTTTGTAAAAGGGGGTATTTACAGGGGTGGTAAGAGTTAATGTTAATGTGACGCCACTTGCGGGTTGCAGTTAAGGATGGAGAACCGCCGCTGCTGAATGTGGGTACTCCCAGGGCTGGTGATGATTGCAGCAACGGTGTTAGGCCCTCCGCAGGTAGGGCCATGCCTGGGAGATGTAACAGGGTAATAATGGAGACCACACCAGGTTGTCTTTAACAGTCTGTACTCACTCGGCCCCAAGGGTTGCTGGTTCTGGTCCCATGGAGTATCAGTGCCAAGGTAGTGACCCAGGTTGGTTGGGTCCCCATAGCGTGGAGCGTTTGGGGCCCGACTGTCCCTTTTGGGGTACAGTCTCCTTCTCCGTACGTCGGGTACTGCAGACCCTGTGGGGAGGTAAGTGTCCGAACCCTGATCCTAGTTAACTGCTGATGCCTCCGGATTATTTGGTTTTGGTGAAGTCCATGAAGGTGTCCTCACCAGGCAGGTATTTATCAAGCCATGTAAAACTGGCGCCTGATCTAGGGCCCTGTGCCCCATGCGTGCTCCTTTTGTCGCGGGCGGGGAGGAGGGTGTCAGCACACCGCGCTCACCCCTTCTGCTCGGGTCCGGCAGTTGCTCCTGGTGGCTCGAGCTGTGGGCCGGATCCCGGGGTGTCTCGAGCGACACTCCTCGCCCGTGAGTGAAAGGGGGTGTTTGTTGGGTGTGGGGATTGTTATAGTTCGTGACGCCACCCACGGTTGTGGTGATTGCACCACCGCTGCTCAGTATGGGGGTCCCGGGGATGGTGATGCGGAGCAGCCAGGTGTTGTGTTGCCCCTCCGTGGGTAGGGGTTGGTGATCCCGGGGCCCAGTGAAGAGATGTAAAGTGTAGGGCCCGATGGGCGCAGGGACGCGGGGGCAGCGCTGTGCCTTGCGGCACGGTGGTACTCACTCAGCCTGAGACACGGACACAGTTTGTACGGTAAACCAACGGCTGGTAGGACGGTCCCACAGACGGCTGCACCTGCACTCCCGGTAGGTGACGGTGACGTCTCTCTTCCTTGCACCTTTGTTGTCTGATGGTAGAGGTGGATTCCCTCCGGTTACCCGCTCCCCGACTGCAATCTGGGCCGGAGGAGCTCTACACTTTGCCCGCAGGCGCTGGCCCTGGGGAAACTGGTGCCCTGGCGGTGGCGGTGTCTCCCCGGTAATGGTCGGGCTGTTGCCGTCAATCGGGACTTGATTGTTGGGGGATCTACGTCCCCGTCACTGACGGATTTGGCAAATCTGGCGACTCCTAGCCTTGCCGGGGTCCGAGAGGCCCCTGCCCTGGTGCTGACTGTCCTTCGGAACACTGCTCCAGACCACCGGGCACACAGCCAACGGGGTCCTTCCAGGAACTTCCAAACGGTCCCCCTCCAAACAGTCACCGCCGTCGCTGACCTTGCTGTTCTGGCCCTTCACAAAGCTGGACCCTTCAGGCTGTCTTTCTCTTCTGTCACTTTACTTCCTTCACTTTCACTTAGCTGTTTACTTTTCTACTTAACTCCTCACACTTGCCCTGCCTGGGCTTCACTTCACTCCTTCCACTTCCTCCTCCCTGACAGAACTGCCTGGTTCTTCCTGCCTCCAGAGCTGTGAGCTCCTTGGTGGGCGGAGCCAACCGCCTGGCCCACCCCCTGGTGTGCATCAACAGACTCCTGGAGGAAGGCAACAAGGATTTCTGGTTAGCAGATGTGCCTACCTGGAGTGTGGGGTGTGGTGGTGTTGTGACCTGTGTCCCCTGGCTTGCCCAGGGCGACACATTCCCCCTTAGCAAAATGCAGACCGTCCGCGGGCTGCCGTCCTACACCGGTTTTATTTTTCTGTAAAAAGGGGATAACAGGGTTAAGCAAACATAAATACATTTTTAATCAAACTCTTCCCAAGACGGGAGGCACATTTACTTAAACGTTGCAATGGTGTACGGTCACGGTTTCCGCTCTCTCCCACCCAAGCAACCTGGCCCTGATGCTGCCCCTAAAACCCAGGCAGCACCCCTTGACCCACAGTCCAGCACAAGTTACCCGAGCGGGATCTGTCCTTCCCTCCAGAGGGTAGCCACCGGTTCCTTTGGTGGCTGGGCCCTGGCCTGCTCTGCTCAGGGCCCTCCCTCCAACCTGCCTCTCCGGAGGCGGCATTGCGGAAACGGTAACGGTACCCAACATATTTACAAGCCACTTAACGTTTGTGGTGCCCTGCAAGTTCACGGGCTTGTCCATGGATAGTTCCCATGCAAAACTTAAACGGTCCCCACGGGGACAACGGTGCCAGCTCCTGCCGGTTGCAAATCACAAAAGCAAATCAGGTAACTTCTTCGGTATAATCATTTTTCATCATTTTTCAAAACTTTCAAACTCTTTTAAACAAACACACAACTTCAGTGATGGTCCCTACGGGGACGGTGCAACGGGCATCCGCTGCCCTACTCCGGTCCTTTTGCTGCTTCATCCGAGGGAGGGGATGCAGAGCTCACCTTGCTCTCCGGGCTGCCCTTCAACTTTACATCCAGGGCAAACCACCCCCTCTCTCCGCAGTGCCGGGTGTAACGCACCATGTCCCCCGGTATAAGATTGCGGCCAGGATGCTCCTCGGGCAGATGGGCATTCACGTCCCGCCGGGCCACAAACACCTCGGCCTCCAGGCCCGGTTCGTATATGAATCCGTAGCCCCGGCGGACATCAAACCGCCTCACCTGCCCCTCGTAGAACGGGCCCCGGACACGGAAGGTCGCTTGCCGCAAGTTCTCCTTTTCCCGTATGGCTCGGGCCACCAGCTCGGCTTTCCTCCGCTCCCTCTCCGCGATCTCCAGGCCCAGCTTTGTCGGCTCCCTGTCCCAGTATGGCGCTGCTGCCAGCTCCGGCGCACGGGTTGAGCCCCGCGGGACATCCAGCACGTTACCCACTGTCAGGAAGGTGGGTAGCGTATCCCGCGGTGTCATGGCCTTGGGCGCTGCCTTGCAGCAACAACCCGGCGCCACCTCAGCCGAGGTGTGGGGGATGGGCATAGGGGCTTTCCGCAGTTGGGCCTTCGGCTCGGAGCGGGTCATCGGCTCCGGCTCGGGAAGCTGCTCGGGGACTGTCTCTGGCACAATCTTCGGGGCCTTCCAAGGCAATGCCTCCGGTTTGCTACGGGCTCCGGCTACAGGTCGGTCCGCTGGGGCGGACGGGCTGGGTATCGCTACCGGTTGCGGTGGTAGCGGGCCTAGTTGAGGGGTCACGGCCTCCGAGACGGGTGGCGAGGGAGGCAACGGGGGGAGAGGGCTTGGACCGGGTCCCTCAGCCGCAGCGACCGGTCCCTCCGGGACATAGGGGCGTGGGTCACTCACCCTCCCTTCCTCCGCTTCCTCCTCGCGTCTCCGCACGGTGGCTATAACGTCCGCCATGTCGGTCTCCCACTCCTCCAAGAGGAGCTGCATCTTGACCTGCAGCCTTAGGTGGAGCTGCGCGGTCCGGATCTCCACCCACGCTGCGGTTCCCGGTGCGGGGGCCACGGTGTTTCGGGACGGCATCCACATGGTATCTTCACTGTTTGCTTCCAGGAACGGTCTTCTTGCAAGGTCCTGGCGTCCCTGCTTTTATAGCGGCGACTACATGCCGCCAGCCGCCATCGCGTCCCCCTTAGCTCTTTCCGGCCCCTCCTCTCTCGGGGCGGGGTTTTGGCCTTCGCGCCTCTACTGCTCGAGAAGACGCTCGAGCGGGAACTTTTCGCGCCAAAGATGGCAGCTTCTGAAATTTTTCTGCCGGATACCTCCGGCGGTAACAAGGCGCACCTCTACCTGACGGCAGAGCGGTAAGATCCTGTTCGTGACGCCAAGTTGTCGCGGGCGGGGAGGAGGGTGTCAGCACACCGCGCTCACCCCTTCTGCTCGGGTCCGGCAGTTGCTCCTGGTGGCTCGAGCTGTGGGCCGGATCCCGGGGTGTCTCGAGCGACACTCCTCGCCCGTGAGTGAAAAGGGGTGTTTGTTGGGTGTGGAGATTGTTATAGTTCGTGACGCCACCCACGGTTGTGGTGATTGCACCACCGCTGCTCAGTATGGGGGTCCCGGGGATGGTGATGCGGAGCAGCCAGGTGTTGTTTTGCCCCTCCGTGGGTAGGGGTTGGTGATCCCGGGGCCCAGTGAAGAGATGTAAAGTGTAGGGCCCGATGGGCGCAGGGATGCGGGGCAGCGCTGTGCCTTGCGGCACGGTGGTACTCACTCAGCCTGAGACACGGACACAGTTTGTACGGTAAACCAACGGCTGGTAGGACGGTCCCACAGACGGCTGCACCTGCACTCCCGGTAGGTGACGGTGACGTCTCTCTTCCTTGCACCTATGTTGTCTGATGGTAGCGGTGGATTCCCTCCGGTTACCCGCTCCCCGACTGCAATCTGGGCCGGAGGAGCTCTACACTTTGCCCGCAGGCGCTGGCCCTGGGGAAACTGGTGCCCTGGCGGTGGCGGTGTCTCCCCGGTAATGGTCGGGCTGTTGCCGTCAATCGGGACTTGGTTGTTGGGGGATCTACGTCCCCGTCACTGACGGATTTGGCAAATCTGGCGACTCCTAGCCTTGCCGGGGTCCGAGAGGCCCCTGCCCTGGTGCTGACTGTCCTTCGGAACACTGCTCCAGACCACCGGGCACACAGCCAACGGGGTCCTTCCAGGAACTTCCAAACGGTCCCCCTCCAAACAGTCACCGCCGTCGCTGACCTTGCTGTTCTGGCCCTTCACAAAGCTGGACCCTTCAGGCTGTCTTTCTCTTCTGTCACTTTACTTCCTTCACTTTCACTTAGCTGTTTACTTTTCTACTTAACTCCTCACACTTGCCCTGCCTGGGCTTCACTTCACTCCTTCCACTTCCTCCTCCCTGACAGAACTGCCTGGTTCTTCCTGCCTCCAGAGCTGTGAGCTCCTTGGTGGGCGGAGCCAACCGCCTGGCCCACCCCCTGGTGTGCATCAACAGACTCCTGGAGGAAGGCAACAAGGATTTCTGGTTAGCAGATGTGCCTACCTGGAGTGTGGGGTGTGGTGGTGTTGTGACCTGTGTCCCCTGGCTTGCCCAGGGCGACACACTTTCACAGCAGTATCTCCTGTACCCTACCTGGCGACCTCTCTCCCGTGTCCCCTGGTCACTGTTGCACGGACCCAGCTCAGGCATGTCCGCACACCTCTCTGTGTGCTACACTTCTCTAGACTGACTCCTCACCTCTCCCACCAGACTGGCTAATCTGGGGACTTGTTCCTTTCCATGGCAACCATCCCCTTACATGGTTAACCCTTTATGCCCGGTGTGGAGTGGAGAACTAGGATTTTGGTCATGTTTTGTGGTATCGGCACTGGTCCCAGGGGGTAGGTCCTGCATCCCCAAGAAGATGCAGTTCCCTGTAGTGCCGTGAGTGGCTCAGGGGTGCTACAAATACATACAGTATATTACTTATCCTGTTTTAAAGGGAACCAATCACCAGGATTTTCATATATAACCTAAAGCCAGTGCTATACTGGCGCTATCAGGCTGATTCTATACAGTCATGGCCAAAAGTTTTGAGAATGACACCAAAATTATATTTTCACATGATCTGTTGCCCTCTAGTTTTTAATTGTGTTTGATGTTTACATCACATACAGAAATATAATTGCAATCATATTATGAGTACCAAAAGGTTATATTGACAGTTTGAATGAGTTAATGCAGCAAGTCAATATTTGCAGTGTTGACCCTTCTTCAGGACCTCTGAAATTCTCCCTGGCATGCTCTCAATCAACTTCTGGATCAAATCCTGACTGATAGCTGTCCATTCTTGCATAAGCAATGCTTGCATTTTGCCAGAATTTGTTGGGTTTTGTTTGTCCACCCGTGTCTTGATGATTGCCCACAAGTTCTTAATGGGATTAAGATCTGGGGAGTTTCCAGGCCATGGACCCAAAATCTCTATGTTTTGTTCAATGAGCCATTTAGTGATCACCTTTGCTTTATGGCAAGGTGCTCCATCATGCTGGAAAAGGAATTGTTGGGCGCCAAACTGCTCTTGAACAGTTGGGAGAAGTTGCTCTTGGAGGACATTCTGGTACCATTCTTTATTCATGGCTGTGTTTTTAGGCAAGACTGTGAGTGAGCCGATTCCCTTGGCTGAGAAGAAACCCCACACATGAATCGTTTCAGGATGCTTAACAGTTGGCATGAGACAAGACTTGTGGTAGCGCTCACCTCTTCTTCTCCTAATAAGCTGTTTTCCAGATGTCCCAAACAATCGAAAAGGGGATTCACCTGAGAAAGTGACTTTACCCCAGTCCTCAGCAGTCCACTCCCTGTACCTTTTGCAGAATATCAGTCTGTAATGATGTTTTTTCTGGAGAGAAGTGGCTTCTTTGCTGCCCTCCTCGAAACAAGGCCTTGCTCAAGCAGTCTCCGCCTCACAGTGCGTGCAGAAGCACTCACACCAGCCTGCTGCCATTGCTAAGCTAGCTCGGCACTGCTGGTAGTCCGATCCCGCAGCTGAAACAGTGTTAAGATACGGTCCTGGCATTTGCTGGTCCTTCTTGGGCGCCCAGGAGCCTTTTTGGCAACAATGGAAGCTCTCTCCTTGAAGTTCTTGATGATGCGATAGATTGTTGACTGAGGTGCAATCTTTGTAGCTGCGATACTCTTCCCTGTTAGGCCATTTTTGTGCAGAGCAATGATGACTGCACGTGTTTCTTTAGAGATAACCATGGTTAACTGAAGAGAAACAATGATACCAAGGACCAGCCTCCTTTTAAAGTGTCCAGTGGTGTCATTCTTACTTAATCATGACTGATTGATCGCCAGCCCTGTCCTCATCAACACCCATACCTGTGTTAATGGAACAATCACTAAAACAATGTTAGCTGCTCCTTTTAAGGCAGGAATGCAATGATGTTGAAATGTGTTTTGGGGGTTAAAGTTCAGTTTTTTAGCCAATATTAACTTTGCAAGTAATTGCTGTTAAGCTGATCACTCTTTATGACATTCTGGAGTATATGCAAATTGCCATTAGAAAAACTTAAGCAGTAGACTTTGTAAACATTAATATTTGTAGCATTCTCAAAACTTTTGGCCATGACTGTACATACCTGTAGTGGTCAGCTCGGATGTTTAGGCTTTGAAACCCAAGAAAATAAAGTTTATAAATTCAGCAGCTACTTGATTGGCATGAGCAACAGAGCAGATAATCTCTGGGTGGGTATTCATATGGATTCCTACCCCACTGCCTGTTGTGCCTCACTCTTTGTTCTCTATGGTAAGTATTATACAAACGATTCACTTTGCTGAAGGACCTGTGTGGGGTCATACCCATGTGACCTGGTATCCAGCTTTGTTGGCTGAGCCTTTTATCTTTCAGATGCGAGGATGATGGAAGTGGTGCCCACCGGCGCTTACTTCCGGGTCAGAGAGACGGCTGTAGTGTGATCAGGTTAGCTGATCACACTGCTGACCCAGAAATCAGGGCCACAACATAGAGGCGGCAGATAACGCTGATAAGTGCTCCTGTGGAGCTGAAGACACCGGAGAGGAACAGTATGGGGTGAAGTGGGGAGGTATTTATGGGCACAGAATGGGGGGCACAGAGGTGGGGTGGGGATGTGGGGTGTTATGATCCGGAACCATGTAAGACCACCATAAATCATTGGTAAAAGGTGACAAGAGCATTGGCAACTAATCTGGCCGCCATCCCCTTACTAACCATCAACACTAGAAGTAGCCGAGGGGTGAACTAACATCCTGTGCACCGCGAACCCAGCCGGAGAACTAGTTATCCTAAAGAAAGGAAAGGTGAATAACTCTCTGCCTCAGAAAATAAAATAAATAAATAAAATAAAGAATAGCAAGCCCCCCACACTCAAAGACTGCGGTGATATAGGAAAACACAATACACAGATAGATGATAGGATTAGCAAAAGGTGAGGCCCTACTGACTAAATAGGACAGGATAGGAAAGGGGCTGATGGTGGCCAGAGAAAAACCGTGCAAAAGTCCAAATACCTGATAGTACAAAAAAGCCCTCAGATCACTAGATCTGAACTCCGTCCTATACCAGGTGCTCTTGTCATACCAATGAACAGAAAGCAGGAATCATTACAATTTCAAGAAGCAACAAACACATGGACTTATAGGAGCAATACTCCAAACATAGCTGCAGGGAGCTACCCAGCTAAGCAACTGAGAGGGAAGATCCCTGCATGCAAATAAACTGAAAACTACCACAGCAAATGACAAACTCAGATAAGAGCAAAAAGAACCAAGCAACAAATAAAGAGCAAAGCACTTATCTGAGGTAGATGTGGTCTGGAGCAGGATGGAGCAGGCTGGTGAACAAAGAACAACTGACATCCAGCATAGCCTGCTATCAGATCAGGGTTTAAATAGGCAGAGAGTTAGCAATGGAAACGCCCATAGCTCAACACACCTGGTCTCTGACCAAACCATTCCTGGCCATAAGAGGGAGCCTCACAACAGCCAAAGCATAACTGACATTCACAACAGTGGGGGCAGTATCTATAGACACAGTGTGGGGTAGAGCGAGTGGGGAGAGGGAAATATCTGTGGACACAGTATGGGAGGATGGAGGGTAGGGAGGGGGGCAGTATCTATAATCACAGTATGGGGGAGACAGAGTGGGGAGAGGGAACTGTGTACACAGTATGATGGGAAGGGAGGATGGGGAGTGGGAAGTATCTTTGGACACAGTATGGGAGAGAGAGGATGAGGGGAAATATATCGGGAGAGAAAGGATAAGGGGTGATTTATGGGAAGAGAGGGTGAGGGGTGATGAATACAGACATAGTATACGGAGAGAGGGAAGAAGGGTGATGTATACAGACATAGTTTACGAGGTGAGTGGTGATGTATACAAACATAGTATAGGGAGTGAGGGTGAGGAGTGATATATGGGGAGAGAGAGTGAGAGGTGATGTATACAGACATAGTATAGAGAGCGAGGGTGAGGGGGGAATGTATACAGACATAGTATGTGGAGCGATTGGGGGAATGTATACGGACATAGTATGGGAAGCAAACGGGAAAGAAATTTTGTGCAGAGAACACAGTGAGGGGCCATTATCTATTCTGGGGCACAGTGTAGGGCAGATATTTTAAAATAGGAGTATTATAATCATTCTTCTATTTTTAAGGGAATCGTGCTGGGATGTGCTACAGAAGACCGGAGAAGATAGAAATCTGCAGAGACGAGTTGTGAATGTGAAAAGTCATCGTGGTGTCAGGACAAGATGAAGAATAGAAAGAAACAACTCCGAGACAACATCATCTATAAGGTACCTGCATGTAAACATTTATTTGTGATACTGACTATGTCCCATCATTAGGCCTTGGTGCCACTTGCGTATTGCTTCTGATGTGAGCACAATTGGACCTCCACTGATCAGCTGTTCTTGGTGCCGTAAATGCTTATTTCTAGATCTACTCCGTCCTCTAATAGTGTCCGCGGCCGGGTACTGCACATCCGCCTCATTGATTTTAATAGGAGGCTGATGTCGTTATCAGAAGACAGAGCAGATCCAGAACTGGGCACTTCCGGCCACCACCAGCATGGCACCTAGAACAGGCGATTGGCGCGATTGGCGGGGGTGCCAGGTTCCGGACTCCAACCAATCAGACATTGGTGACCTATCCTAAGGAAAGGCCATCAATGTTGAATAAGGATGATATCTGAAACATGTCCTCTTTGATTGCTACAATGGTTCTATGTTTTTAACATGAAGTGATTTCTATCTTGATAATAAAGTTATGGATTTTTTATAACTCTGGACTTTGGATGCTGGAAATGTTCTCTCTTTGGATCTCTACTTATAGAAGCTGTATACAGGGGCTGAGGAGCATGTACTGTGTATGGAGGCAGTGTATAGAAGAGCGATGTACCCTTTAATTAATAAATTGCAGTAGATGTGTTATTATGAATGTAACGCCTCTGAACCCCTCAGGGCACTACTAGGTACTGCATCCTGACAAAGATGCAGGGCCTACCCCCAGGGACCTCGAAGACCAGTGCTGGTACCACCAAAACACATAACATCCCCAGTACCCACTCCCAATCAGTTGTGACTGACTTGTTTGGGACGCAATGGATGGCCACCCAGAGGTGGAGCCAGTCCAGTCCACTAGACGACAACCCAGGGGGAGGAGACAGATGGTAGTGAGTCCAGTAGTGACAGTTGAAGGGGTCAGACATGTCTCCAGACGGGGTCGTGTAGCAGTGACCTAGGTAGCGTAGGAGAGTGGTTGCCAGTGAGTGTACATCCAGGTACCTTTGGAACCAGGGCACCGATGGGGCACAGGGCCCTAGGTCAGGCAAAAGCTTCAGGCAACCTGACAAATACCTGCACAGTGAGGGGACCTTCGCGGACCTCACTGACCCAAGAATCCAGGGGCACAAGCAGTAAAGATTGAGTCAGGGACCGGAACAGAACACCGACTCTACAGGGTTCACACTGCCCGCCGTACGGACGAGAGACTGCTGACAGACAGTAAGGGACCCACAAACGCTCCAAGCTACAGGATTCCTCCAACCAGTGAGAGGTGCCAGGGAAAGAGACCATCAGGTTACCACACCGGCACTGGGACAAAAGGGACCAAGTGTCTGAACCAGCTGTCCTCAGTACCACAGTTCAATACCACTGTGAGTAAAAGCAGAAGTTGCACTGCATCCCCATCGTGTGGTCTCCCTTCTTTCTGCGCCAGATTCCACCATTCAATCCCTGTCCTACTTGCGGGGGGCCTATCATTCAGGCTGCCATCACCATCAGCCCCAGTGGTAACAGACTGTGCAGCGGCGGTTCCATCACCATAACCTCAACCCGCAAGTGGCATCACAATATAAACTCTTTCATCTCCCCTGTATATAATTCCCCTTTACAAAGTGACTCCCAGGGTCATGGAACCGGGCATCGGCCATTACACAACCGTGACACAGCATCCCCATACATATACGGTCCAGGACCGAATACCCCAGACCTCTGGGGCGTCACAGCTTTTTCCTTGCATCACGAATATGATATGGACTGGATCCGTTAACATGGATGACGTGCGCCTTATGGACTGTTTTTGTGAGCAACTACCGCCATTTTATTATCTGTGAAAAAGTATCTGCGCCATCACTCTGGTGAAAGCGTGCGAAAAAGAAACTCCGCCACCTGGGAGTGTGCAACATGTAAAACCGAAACTAGCTGCAGGTAGCCAGAAGAGCCTGCGGCAGAATGCTCCCTAGTGCGCTAGGGAACTGCAGCTCTGGATCGTCAACCAAGCAAACCAGAGAGAAGCGAGATGTCTGCCCCAAGAGACAGGAGACCGGATTGGTCCGGCAGTGGGACCGCTGCCTGGCTAGAGGGAGAAGTGGAGCCGCTGTGCATATGGATGTGGGCGCAGCTCATTCAGCAAGTCATGGACTGGGATGAGATGCAGACTGAGATGCAGGGGATGGTGGCAATCATGCGAGCCCAGGAGGAACGGGCTTTGCACGAGGAGCGGCACAAGGAGCAGGTAGGAACAGAAATCTCCCTGGCCCCACCAGTCCCCTTGGCAGCGAAACCCGTGCCGACCCTGGCCGCTGACCCTGTGGCACCATCAGCTTCTTCCCCGGCTGCGGATCAGGTCTCACCACCTCCGTCCACGGCCAGACCAGACCCGGCCGCATCCCCTTCTCTGGAGGAGAAGGACCAAGATGTTTCTTCCTCAGCAGCTCAACCAGACCAGGCCGTGTCACCAGATGCAGCCCTGAAAGAAACGACAACCGACAGAAAAGTTGCCTGTGACCAGGCTGAATGCGCACCTGCTGATGGGAATCCAGAAGTGGACTGTTCGGGTCCAGCGTGCCCGATCTTCGAGCCGGTGTGGGGCGTGGCTGTAGCTGGGCAATGGGCTGTCATGGATGAGGAGGTCCACGAAGCCTGCCAAGCCACCATCCGTCAGCTGTCTTGGGAGCGAAAGGAGCTGGCGACCCGGAGGAAGCAGGTGGAGACCTGCAACCTCCAAGAGAAACAGAGCCTGCGCCGAGCCAGTTGGGGGGCCCACGGGGTCCGGTACCAGGGTACTGTGGACCAGTGTGACCAGAAACAGGGGTGGGGCTTCATCTCCGAGCCCGGGTTACAAGCTGGGGTCTTTGTCTCCCGCCGGGATGTGCTGGACTACCTGCAGAAGGGACATCCCGACCGTGACCTGGGTGACGTGGTCACATATACGTGACATCATGGGGAGCGGGGCTGGTATGCCTTGGATGTGCAGAAGGTTGCCATACTGCCAGCCCCCGCTTCCTCCACTCCTGCCCCATTTTCAAGTCCACCTGCACTGTGGTAGCTGAACCAGGCTACCCAGTTTTGTTGTTCCGTTTAAAAGTGTGTGAAAAATGTTGGCATAATACTGCACAGTTTTGATATAAATATGGACCACTGGTCATTGGACTGGGAATGACCCGAACTCTCGCAGTGTAAATAGTTGCACCAGTTGTGCCAATACTAGAGTACAACCTGCTACAAGGACCCTCATCAACACCCTCGACAGGAGAGGAAAAGGTCACAGGAAGGGTCTGCGGTAGGGTCGTCCGAGACCCGGTCACCATGGAAACCGGTTTGTTGTAGCAGGATAAAGCACAGCTACAATAGTAGAAAATATTGAGGTGCAGTTGTTGGTTTCCACACCATATGTCCAATAAAATAGGTACAAGGCACTCTCTGGGTTTAATTTTCATGAAATTTTATTCCAATCCAATTTTATAATAAGATGTATTATATTTATAATAAGATTTTAAACTAGGATCTGGGGGGAGGGAGGGTAGTGGAGAAAAAAAAGAGATAGATAGAGAAGATAGAGATAGTGAGACGGTAGGGGTCAATGAAGGATCAGGGGGAGATGGGACATGCAAGGAACATAGGGAGGCTAGGAGTATTAAAGGTGTTAAAAGTATTAAATGTCTACTGGCAAATGCAAGAAGTCTTGCAAACAAAATGAATGAATTGGAGACTCTTATGTCAACCATGGATTATGATATGGTGGGCATTACGGAAACCTGGCTGGATGAAAGCCATGACTGGGTGACAAACATACAGGGTTATAGTACATTTAGAAAGGACAGGAAAGACAAAAAAGGTGGTGGGGTGTGTATATTTATCAAATCTAACCTAAAACCTGTGTTGAATGATGACATTGGGGGGAACTGCAACAATGTAGAGTCAGAATGGGTAAATGTACATGGGGAGGGGAATAATGGAAAAATGCTAATTGGAGTTTGCTATAAGCCTTCTAACATACCTGAACAAATAGAGGGTGAAGTGCTGGAACAAATTGAAAAGCCAGCTAATAATAATAATCAAGTTCTTATTATGGGGGATTTCAACTATCCAGACATACAGTGGGACATAGAATCTTCTGGTTCTGCTAAAAGCTGTAAGTTCTTATCTACTATTCAAGACAATTTCCTCTCTCAGATGGTAGATGAACCGACAAGGGGAGATAATCTGCTAGTTCTGGTCCTGTCAAATAGATCGGATACAATTTCAGATCTACAGATCTGGGAGCACTTGGGCACCAGCGATCATAATATGGTAAGCTTCAAAGTAATATTCAATAGAACATTTCAAAGGGGAAATGCTAAAACCTGGAATTTTAGGAAAGCTGATGTCAACAAATTAAGGGAAGAGCTTAAATGTGTAGATTGGGACAAAGTCATGGTAACTGGGGATACCGAACATAAATGGGGTAAGTTTAAGAATATACTACTAGAGTCCTGTAAAAAACGTATACCCTCTGGTAATAAAATGTCCAGGAATAAAAAGAAACCACTATGGATAAATAAGACACTACAAAGTATAATAAAACAAAAGCAAAGGGCGTCTAAAATCTTAAAGGCTGAGAATACAGAAATAGCATTGCAGGAGTATAAAGATATCAATAGGAAATGTAAAAAAAAAAAAATCAAACAAGCAAAACTAGCTACTGAAACAAAAATCGCCAATGACATTAATATAAATCCCAAAATCTTTTATAAATACATTAATGCCAAAAGGAAAACAAAGGATAGTATCGGCCCCTTAAAATATAATAACAAGTTAGTTATAGAGGACAAACATAAGACTGAGATATTAAATAGGCATTTCTCAACTGTGTTCACCAAGGAACTGCTGTTCCAGGGATCATTCAACAAGTGAAAAATCAAAGTTCACCACCCGATATAATTAAGTTAACACAAGAGGAAGTACGCCTGCGTCTGAGTAAATTAAACATTGACAAATCCCCAGGGCCAGATTGCATTCATCCACGAATATTGAGGGAATTGAGCTCCATAATCGACAGACCGCTGTATCTCATCTTTTTAGACTCGCTTGTAACAGGGTTGGTGCCTCATGATTGGAGTATTGCTGATGTGGTACCAATATTTACGGTCCAGTAAGCCTGACATCAGTAGTATGCAAAGTTTTTGAGGGCATTTTAAGGGATGACATGCAAAAATATATTGCAGAAAATAATATAATAACTGACAAACAGCATGGATTCATGAAAGATAAGTCGTGTCTAACCAACCTGTTGGGGTTCTATGAGGGGGTAAGTGCAAACCTGGATATTGGTAAAGCAGCTGATGTGATTTATTTGGACTTTGCAAAGGCATTTGATACTGTACCACATAATAGCCTTATACTAAAGCTCCAGAAGCAAGGACTAGGGGAAACTATATGCAACTGGGTAAGGAATTGGCTAAAAGATAGGAAACAAAGAGTAGTCATAAATGGTACATTCTCTAAATGGGCTATAGTCAGCAGTGGGGTGCCGCAGGGATCTGTGCTAGGACCGATTCTTTTTAATCTCTTTATTAATGACCTTGTGGATGGAATTGATAGTAAAGTGTCAGTCTTTGCTGATGACACGAAACTATGTAGGATATTAAAAACTGACCTTGATAGTACAATATTACAAAGAGATCTGGATAAGATGTCAGAATGGGCAGATACTTGGCAAATGAGATTTAATGTTGATAAATGTAAAGTAATGCACCTAGGACGGAGTAATCCTATAACTGCGTATACATTATATGGAAGTAAACTCGGGACTACAGAACAGGAGAAGGATTTGGGTATTCTTATTATAAATTAGCTGAGCAGCAGCACTCAATGTCAAGCAGCAGCTGCTAAAGCAAACAAGATTTGTATATAAATATATTTGTGTATAAAAAGAGAGATTAGATCCCGTGATCCCAACGTCATGTTAACCCTCTATAAGTCACTTGTAAGGCCACATCTGGAATATGGGATCCAGTTTTGGACTCCACATTTTAAAAAGGACATTCAGAAGTTAGAATCAGTTCAAAGGCGGACAACTAGACTACTACAAGGAATGGAGGCCTCCCATATGATGACAGGTTGAAAAAGTTAGATATGTTTAGCTTAAAAAAAAGACGTCTCAGAGGAGATCTCATTTATATGTATAAATACATGTGTCGTCAATATAAAGGACTGGCACATGACTTATTCCTTCCAAAGACAATACTAAGGACCAGGGGGCACTCACTGCGAGTGGAAGAAAAACGATTCCGACAGCTAAATAGGAAAGGGTTCTTTACAGTTAGAGCAGTCAGACTGTGGAATGCCCTACCACAAGAGGTAGTAATGGCAGATACTATAACAGCTTTTAAAAAAGGGCTGAATGATTTCCTCAGTACACAAAACATTGTTGGTTATAAATGACTTAGTGACCAAATGTAGAACTGGTGAAGGAAAGTTGAACTAGATGGACCTAGGTCTTTTTTTCAACCTAAGTAACTATGTAACTATGTAATATCTTATTATAAAATTGCATTGGAATAAAATTTCATGAAAATTAAACCCAGAGAGTACCTTGTACCTATTTTATTGACCATGGAAACCGGTGAATTTCCTCCTAGGGGTTTTGGGGACCAGGACCTTTGGGTGGTGATTGACAGGAGGGGTACTCCAGCTTACAATGGTTAAAGAAATGCCTCCCCTGCGTGGGAAGAATTTTAATAATTTTAATGTTCTAAGCAAGAAAAAAAATGTTAACCTGTGTTACTCTTTTGCAGCCCGAGGACGTGCTGTTTTTAACCAAGGGGGAATGTAGCACCCCTGAACCCCACAGGACAGTACTAGGTACTGCATTCTAACAAAGATGCAGGACCTACCCCCAGGGACCTTGAAGGCCAGTGCGGTACCACCAAAACACATAACATCCCCAGTTCCTACCACCAATCAGGGGTGACTGACTAGTCCGGGACCCTATGGATGGCTACCCAGAGGTGACCAAGGTGGCATAGGAGAGTGGTTGCCAGTAAGGATACAGCCAGGTACCCCTGGAACCAGAGCACTGACAGGGCACAGGGCCCTAGGTCAGGCTAAAGCTTCAGGCAACTGACAAATACCTGCACAGTGAGGGGATCTTCACAGACCTCACTAACCCAAGTATCCAGGGGCACCAGCAGTAAAGATTGAGCCAGGGTCCAGAACAGAACACCGACTCTACAGGGTTCACACTGCCCGCCGTACGGACGAGAGACTGCTGACAGACAGTAAGGGACCCACAAACGCTCCAAGCTACAGGATTCCTCCAACCAGTGAGAGGTGCCAGGGAAAGAGACCATCAGGTTACCACACCGGCACAGGGACAAAAGGGACCTGCACAAAGTCGTTAAACCCCCGTCACATGTACTTACCTGCTGAGCGACCTCGCTGTGGGCAGCAAACATCCACTTCCTGAAGGGGGAGGGACGTTCGGTGTCACAGTGACATCACACAGCGGATGGCCAATAGAAGTGGAGGGGCGGAGATGAGCGGGACGTAAACATCCCGCCCACCTCCTTCCTTCAGCATTGCCGGCGGGAGCCGCGGGACGCAGGTAAGCTGTGTTCTTCGTTCCCGGGGTGTCACACGGAGCAATGAATGATGGTACGATGAACGATTGTACGATGAACAACCGGCACCATTAAAATTAAACAATTTTTTAAAAATAAGCGACGAGTACACGACTCACGATTTGTGAGCGATTCTGCGCCGCTCGGAGGTGTCACACGAAACAAGGTCGCAAGCGATGCCGGATGTGCGTCACGAAAACCGTGACCCCGACGATGCATTGCGCGATAGCTCGTCTCGTGTGACGCCCGAATAACTCCTGTCGTCAGTGCTAGATATTATCCCAAGCTGTGCCCGGGAAGGTTCAGCTGTAAGTGTGTTGGTTGCGCCTACTTCTACCCCATGTTGTCCCCGCCCTTGGTGGTTGCCCTAGTGACTGGGAAAGTCCCATGCTTCGTGATGGCTAACTCCTCTGATTGCCCTAGTCCAACCCCCTGTGAGTCAGGCATCTTGCTGCTCTTTGTGTGTGTTTTGTGAAGTCACCGGCAGTTAACCCTCTCCTGACCTGGGATAGATATTACCCCTGAAAAGTGGTGTAATACCCTTTGGTCATACCTCCCAACCGTCCCGGATACAGCGGGACAGTCCCTCTTCTGAGCCTTTGATCCCGGGTTCCGCCCGTGAGGCTGTTTATCCCGGCTCCACCCACTGTAGCCCCGCCTCGCTGTTTCTCCCTTCTACTATTCATTACAGAGCCGAGCGCGCACCTACTCCTGTGACTGCTGCTGAGGTATGAATCACCCCCTGCAGCAGAGCGACCCCCCTGCAGCAGAGCGACCCCCCCCTGCAGCAGAGCCCCCCCCCCCCTGCACCAGAGCCGACCCCCCCAGTCCCGGAGCCTGCGTTTGTCTGCAGCTGTTCTCTGATTCCCCGTGTGCGGCTTCTCACTGCTGCAGACACGCGGGGAGTCAGGACGCTGAGGAGACCGTGCAATCAGCACTTCTCTCTCCTGCAGATAGCACTGGCCAGTAATAACCTATGCAGAGTGACATCTGCAGGCTTCTATTAGCTTACCGATCAGTGGTCTCCTGCCTGTGGAGCAGAGCTGCTGGGTCCTAGCTTCCCAACAGCTTCAGCTCTGCTTTATCCTGGCTCCCCTACCAGTTAAAGGGAAACTGTCAGCAGAAATTTCACAATAAAAGTAAAAGATTCCCCTCTGCAGCTCCTGGGCTGCATTCTGGAAAGGTTCCTGTTGTTATTGTGCCCCCTTTGAGACCTACAAAAATACTTTATGAAGTCTTACCTTTTTGTATGCAAATGTGTTTTTATGGTCACGGGGGCGGGCTGTCTGGCGTCCGTTATTCCCCCTCCTGCCGCTTTACGCAGTCCCCCATTGCTCATTTACATACACAAGGACGCCTTCCTCATGTAACTGTCCTCCCGAAGTTTTGCGCATGTGAACGCTTTTTCAGGTGATTGCGCAGGCACGAGATTATGGGCGGCGCTGTGATTGTCATCAGCAGCGTTAACCAAGTACCCGCCCATAATCTCGTGCCCGCACTTTTCCCTCTGACTCCACCGTTATGCGCAAGTGCTGGCCATATGAACCATGTTACCTATTACCGCTTGCACGAGATTATGGGCGGGTACTTGGATGACTTTGCTGATGACAATCACAGCGCCGCCCATAATCTCGCGCCCATGGTAATAGGTAACGTGGTTCATATGGCCAGTGCTTGCGCATAACGGTGGAGGCAGAGTGAGAAGCGCGGGCACGAGATTATGGGCAGGTACTTGGATGACGCTGCTGATGACAATCACAGCGCCGCCCATAATCTCGCGCCCATGGTAATAGGTAACGTGGTTCATATGGCCAGCGCTTGCGCATAACGGTGGAGGCAGAGTGAGAAGCGCGGGCACGAGATTATGGGCGGGTACTTGGATGACGCTGCTGATGACAATCACAGCGCCGCCCATAATCTCGCGCCTGCGCAATCACCTCAAAAGCGTTCACACTTTGCACAGTGCTCACTCCCGCGAGAGTGGCACTGGGCATGCACAAAACTTCAGGAGGACAGTTACATGAGGAAGGCGTCCTCATGTATGGAAATGAGCAATGGGGGACGGCGTACAGCGGCAGGAGGGGGAATAACGGACGCCAGGCAGCCCGCCCCCGTGACCATAAAAACAGATTTGCATACAAAAAGGTAAGACTTCATAAAGTATTTTTTTAGGTCTCAAAGGGGGCACAATAGCAACAGGAACCTTTCCAGAATGCAGCCCAGGAGCTGCAGAGGGGAATCTTTTATTTTTTTTGCTAAATTTCTGGTGACAGTTTCCCTTTAAAGGGAACCTATCAGGTGCAATCTGCACTCAGAGCCAGGAGCAGTTCTGGGTGTATATTGCTAATCCCTCCCTAACTGTCCCTGTATACACTAGCATAGATAAAGGCATCTATAGAAAAAGTATTTTTAAAGAGCTTATATCTTATGCTAATTAGCGCGGGGACTAGTCCCAAGGGCGTTACTTCACTTGGCTAGTCGGCTCACATAGCGTGTTAGTACTCACACAGTAGCGTAATAACATGCTAACATGCTATGCGAGCCGACTAGCCAAGTGAAGTAACGCCCTTGTGACTAGTCCCCGCGCTCATTAGCATAAGATATAAGATCTTTAAAAATATTTGTTCTTGATCTCTTTATCTATGCTAGTGTATACAGGGACGGTTAGGCGGGGATTAGCAATATGTACCCAGAACTGCTCCTGGCTCTGAGTGCAGATTGCACCTGACAGGTTCACTTTAAAGGGAACCTGTCACCAGATTTGGGGCCTATAAGCTGCGGCCACCACCAGCAGGATCTTATGTACACATTCTAACATGCTGCATACCTCCCAACCGTCCCGGATACAGCAGGACTTTCACGCTTTACGTTGTTTGTCCCGTTGCCACGGGCGGGACGGCCGGCTCCCGGGCTCCGCCCACCCACTCTCTCTCCGCCTCCCTGCTTTTCCCTCCTACCATCCTAGTAGACGTGGCATAGAGAGGAGCGCTGCCTGTGCTGCTGCTGGTACAGTAAACTAATCTCCCCAGCGCTGATTTCCCTCCCTCCCCCCTCACCCCCGGCCGGAGCCTGTCTGTGCGGTCGGCCGGCCGCCTGTCTGTGCGGTCGGCCGGCCGCCTGTCTGTGCGGTCGGCCGGCCGCCTGTCTGTGCGGTCGGCCCGCCACCTGTCTGTGCGGGCGCCCCCCTGCCGCCTGTCTGTGCGGGCGCCCCCCGCCGCCTGTCTGTGCGGGCGGCCCGCCGCCTCATTCTGCGGGCGGCCGGCCGCCTCTCTGTGCGGGCGGCCCGCCGCCTGTCTGTGAAGGCGGCCGGCCGCCTGTCTGTGAAGGCGACCGGCCGCCTCACTGTGGCTGCCTGCGTGTCCGTGCTGGAGGCCCGCCGGCTGCCTGCGTGTCCGTGCTGGAGGCCCGCCGGCTGCCTGCGTGTCCGTGCTGGAGGCCCGCCGGCTGCCTGCGTGTCCGTGCTGGAGGCCCGCCGGCTGCCTGCGTGTCCGTGCTGGAGGCCCGCCGGCTGCCTGCGTGTCCGTGCTGGAGGCCCGCCGGCTGCCTGCGTGTCCGTGCTGGAGGCCCGCCGGCTGCCTGCGTGTCCGTGCTGGAGGCCCGCCGGCTGCCTGCGTGTCCGTGCTGGAGGCCCGCCGGCTGCCTGCGTGTCCGTGCTGGAGGCCCGCCGGCTGCCTGCGTGTCCGTGCTGGAGGCCCGCCGGCTGCCTGCGTGTCCGTGCTGGAGGCCCGCCGGCTGCCTGCGTGTCCATGCTGGAGGCCCGCCGGCTGCCTGCGTGTCCGTGCTGGAGGCCCGCCGGCTGCCTGCGTGTCCGTGCTGGAGGCCCGCCGGCTGCCTGCGTGTCCGTGCTGGAGGCCCGCCGGCTGCCTGCGTGTCCGTGCTGGAGGCCCGCCGGCTGCCTGCGTGTCCGTGCTGGAGGCCCGCCGGCTGCCTGCGTGTCCGTGCTGGAGGCCCGCCGGCTGCCTGCGTGTCCGTGCTGGAGGCCCGCCGGCTGCCTGCGTGTTTGTGCTGAATGGGTGTGGATGGGGAGTGGATATGGGCGTGACTGTGAAATGGGTGTGGTTAGGGGGCGTGGCCTAAAAATTTGCCGCGGCGCGCTACGCGCGCCCCAAACTTTGTCCCTCTTTTCCTTCTTTAAAAGTTGGGAGGTATGCCTTTGGTGCCTCAAGCCCCGGGGCGCAACACATTAAACTGCAGCGTCTGTATATGAAATAAATCAAGTGCAAATTGCTTATTGTTAGTGGCTGCATAATTATCTATACATTTTGCAGCTATTAACAATAGTAAACCATTTGCGATTAATTTGTGTGTGCTACATGAGACCCAATCCTAAAGATGGGCCATGCCGTTCATCATCACCAGTGCATTGGATTTTCCTCTTGGCCAAAAATTGCCAGTTAGACCCTGAATCAGATGACTTTATTAGTATTAATTGTTTACAGCAATCACACTCTACACCAAGCCCTTGTCACTTTGACAACATAACATATGTACATATACTGATATTAGAAAGGAAGGGAAGAAGGAATCTGCATAGTCCCGTCTGGTTCCGTGCATTGACATGAGGATGAGGTCTCATCTGATGGGAATCAGCTACATCTTCTGGGAAAACGTTGACCTCTGAGACTGAAAACTATTCACCGTCCCGGCTCTTTCCAGAAATTTCTTGATATTTCACTTCTGTAATTATTCTTTACATGTCAGACTGCTCAATCAGCCAGAAAACTCCCATCATAGAATGAGGAACAGAGTCGTGTCGTGGTGGTTACCAAAATACATTCTTTCTCTTTTTCCACTTTGAGAAATTGCAAAGAAGTTCTACAAATATTTCCTAAAATTGTTTATTAAAAGAGTATCCAAAAAAATGAACACTAAACCACAGCATGAGTCTCATAATAACCCTTTCATAGACATGATTCATGACTTTTCATGCGACACTATGATTGACCTCATCCATGACTTTGGTATAGTCAATGCTCCGGGATCTCTCAACCTACCGTATTATTCGTTTTATAAGACGCATCGGAATAAAAGACGCACCTCAAATTTAGAGATAAAAAAGGTAAAAAAATAAATATGGGGTCTGTTTTTTTAAACTGGTGGTGTCTTAGCGGGGAGGTGAGGCAGCAGCGGAGGTGGACAAAGGGTCACAGGAGGCAGGGGTGGTACAAGAGTACGGCAATGCTGCAGGAAGTGCATAGGGGGGCACAGAAACTCACTGCAGGCTGCGGCACTGTGCTGGGACAGCCGGTGCTGCGCTGTGCTGGGGCAGCCGGCGCTGCTCTGTACTGGGGCAGCCGGCGCTGCTCTGTGCTCACTGCAGGTGGTGAGGTACTGGCCATTCTGATGATGTCGGCGGTGTGGGCTTCAAAGAAATGTCGGTGCCTGTGCAGATGAGAGCTTGAGCCGAAAGGTCCATCTGCGCATGCGCCGACTCTGGGTGCCATTATTTGAAATCCCTTACCACCTACATCTTCAGAATGGCCCATGTCTCGCTGCCTGCCGCACAGAGCCTCACAGAACAGGGCTGCCCGCCGCAGAGAGCATTGGTGCCGCTACACAGAGCAGGGCCACATGTCGCACAGAACAGCACTGTCTGCCACACAGAGCTTCACAGAGCAGGGCCGCCCACCAAACACAGTCACACAGAGCAGGGTCGTCTGACGCAGAGAGCAGCACAGCACACAGCATTGTCCTGCCTCCTATGACCCCTCTCCACCACCCCCTGGTCAGCTACATTTGGATTTTAAGACACACCCCTCATTTTCCTCCCAAATTTTTGGAAGGAAAAGTGCATCGTATAATCAAAAAAATATGGTATATACCTTTTTATGGACTCCCATAATCCAACTCCTCCCATAATCCACCGTTGATCAAAGAAAATACACTAACATCAAATTGGATAACATGGATACAGAAGCCTTTTATTTAACAAAATACAACATTCAGTAATAACTTATATTGGGTGGGGTCCTCAAAGCTGTCACCCATAATTTGTATGAATCCATTGAGAAACACAGTGAAATCATTTTGAGGGGGAAAATAAAAATAACAAAACCAAAGTAAGTGTAAACACCCTCTTGGGGATGTGGTTGTGCTGAGAATTAGTCAATCCCATTTAAACTTATATTACATAGTAATCTAAACACAACTGCCATCAATTATAGTGATTCTGATTAACGCTATATAAAGTTTTGCTGTTCTAGTACGATTCTCCTGAAATTTTCTTGTTGCATTATACAGCAAAAGTCATGGACCGTAAACAGCTTACAACACAGCAAAGGTATTTCATTGTTGAAAGTTATCAGTCAGGAGAAGGGTACAAACATTTTCCAAAGCATTAGATATACATTACCATGGAAGACTGATGATGGTCATCAAGATTTCTTACATTTGGCACATCAGTGACATTACCTAGAACGCAATCAAAAATTGATGAAAAGTCAAGAAGAAAATTGGTCTGGAGAACTACAGCAACAATTAAAGAGCAGAAAGTTATTATTATTTATTACAATAGCACAATTTATTCCGTGGCGCTTTACATGTCAAAAAGGGGTATACATAATAGTGACAAGTACAGTACTCCTGAACAATACAAGACACAGACTGGTACAGGAGAAGAGAGGACCCTGCCCGCGAGGGCTCACAGTCTTCAAGAATTTCTGGCAACTACTAGTTATGTACTTCATATGACAACAATTTCCCATGTTCTTCATATGTCTGACTTGTGGGGCAGGATGGCAAGACAGAAACCTATTCTTTCAAAGAAATATATACAAGCTATGTTTTGCCAAAACCTCTCAAGTCTACAAAAAAAAACAAGTTGGAAAATGTGTTATGGTCTAATGAGACCAAGATTGATCTTTTTAGCCATAATTTCAAATGATATGTTTGGAGCAAAGCCATCACTGCACAAGAACAAGAGAACATAATATGTGTCGCCCGGGGACCAGGGGGTACTCAGATCCGGGCCACAGAGTCACTTCTGTGGGTATCACGGTGGCGTGACCCGGTCTGTGATCCCAGGCTCCACAGTAAAAGGGGATTTGGTAAGGGAGATTGTCCGTGACGCCACCCACGGTTGTGGTGAGGTTGGAACACCACCGCTGCTCTGGACGGGGATCCCGGGAGCGATGGTATGGAGCAGCTTGGTTGTTATTTCTCCCCTCCGTGGGAAGGGGGTTGGCTGTCCCGGGGCCCAGTGATGGGGTAAGCAGGGAGCAGGGCGCAGTGCTGCGGTGCGGTGCCCAAGGGCACGGGCGTACTCACAAGTAATTCACACGGAGTCACTGGTAACTAGGAATTGCCGGTGTCGCAGCCTTCGGTACGGGGGTGTTAGTGTCCCACACACGGTGCAGCAGCTCCTGTTGTTCTTTCCCTGCAGCCAAGTGCCTTTCTCTCCACTCTCTTCCTCTTTCTCCTCAGCCGGGAACGGGGAATCCACTCCCCTGCAGTGATCCGGGTCACCCTAGGTACCGAGGGGCCACCGCCCTGCTCCGGCTACCTCTGGCCCCTTCCTCACTACAGCCTGTCCCGGCCCTCTCGGAGCACGCTTTGCTATCAGCCTGGGAGCTACAACTCCAGACTCCTCTTCTGTCTGTCTCTCCAAACACTCTGCTCCAGCCCCTCCCCTCTGCTCTGCTTTTCTCTTACCCTGGGGGATGTGGTTTGTCCTGCTGCACCGGTGTGAGATCAGATTACCAAGGAGGATTAACTCTTTCTGTGACAACCTGGCTTTGCCAGAGCGTCACACACCCCCTTGGTAAAACACGGCCCGTCCTCGGGCCGTCGGGGCACCAACATTTATTGAAACTGGAAAAAGGAAAAATAAACACATTACAATCATACATATTCCCACATCGGGAGGTACGTTTTCTAAAACTTTAAACTGTTCTGCCACCCCACACCTGCGGAGCAGATGGCCTCCTCCTGAACTTGAGGGCGTTCAACAGGGGTGACAGTCCATAAAACAGTCAACTTTTTAACTTGTGGGTAGCCGTCCATGCTCCACTACCACTGCCGCTGCCGTCACTCCCAGTACGGGGCACGGGTTCCGTGCTCTGCCTCCTGCTCAGAAGCCAGGCCCACTTGGATGCCCTCGGCGCCGGCTACAACCGACCTTGCTAACTTCCGAGGACTCCATCTCTCACTGGCCATCTCCTCCTCTCTGCAGGTGCACTCCAGCTGCTCCACAGCCGTGACGGGGTACCTGGGAGCAGCTGGCGCCACATCTGGGGCAGACGTCCAATCGGGTGCGACCTCCGTTGCGGCCGGGCGGACTGCCGGAGCCGACGTCATCACCGTGGCGGCTGGGCAGACTGCCGGAGCCGGGTAAGATGTCATCGGGGTTACGGCTACTGCTTGTCCAGGAACGGAATTAGGCAAAGTCCTGGCATCCCTGCCTTTACAGTCCTGGTCACATGAACTGCGGTTCCTTCCTCCTGCTCCCCCTTGGTACTCGGGAGCAGTCCTTCCAGCAACTTTTAAAGTTTTCCTTTCGCTTCCGGTCCTCCGGAGCTTCACTTCCGCCCGCGTTCTCAGGGGGCGGAGCCTCTTTTTCTCGCCCACCGCTTGGGGAAGAAGGCGCTGGGCGGGAGATTTTCGCGCCCAAAATGGCGGCAAAGATGGCGACTTTCAAAATTTTTGCAGCGGATCACCGCTGACAGTCCAGAATAAGGCGCACTTCCTCCAGGTAACTGGATGGGTTCGATCCTGTTCGTGACGCCAAATGTGTCGCCCGGGGACCAGGGGGTACTCAGATCCGGGCCACAGAGTCACTTCTGTGGATATCACGGTGGCGTGACCCGATCTGTGATCCCAGGCTCCACAGTAAAAGGGGATTTGGTAAGGGAGATTGTCCGTGATGCCACCCACGGTTGTGGTGAGGTTGGAACACCACCGCTGCTCTGGACGGGGATCCCGGGAGCGATGGTATGGAGCAGCTTGGTTGTTATTTCTCCCCTCCGTGGGTAGGGGGTTGGCTGTCCCGGGGCCCGGTGATGGGGTAAGCAGGGAGCAGGGCACAGTGCTGCGGTGCGGTGCCCAAGGGCACGGGCGTACTCACAAGTAATTCACACGGAGTCACTGGTAACTAGGAATTGCCGGTGTCCGCAGCCTTCGGTACGGGGGTGTTAGTGTCCCACATACGGTGCAGCAGCTCCTGTTGTTCTTTCCCTGCAGCCAAGTGCCTTTCTCTCCACTCTCTTCCTCTTTCTCCTCAGCCGGGAACGGGGAATCCACTCCCCTGCAGTGATCCGGGTCACCCTAGGTACCGAGGGGCCACCGCCCTGCTCCGGCTACCTCTGGCCCCTTCCTCACTACAGCCTGTCCCGGCCCTCTCGGAGCACGCTTTGCTATCAGCCTGGGAGCTACAATTCCAGACTCCTCTTCTGTCTGTCTCTCCAAACACTCTGCTCTGCTTTTCTCTTACCCTGGGGGATGTGGTTTGTCCTGCTGCACCGGTGTGAGATCAGATTACCAAGGAGGATTAACTCTTTCTGTGACAACCTGGCTTTGCCAGGGCGTCACAAATACACACAGTGAATAATGGTGGAGGCAGCATTATGCTTATGTTTTCCTTTTTGGCAGCAGGGACTTGGGCTTTAGTCAATATGGATGGAATTATGAGTAGTCCCAAATGTTAGACAATTTTGCAACAAAACCTTCAGGCCTCTGCTAAAAAACTAATTATGAGTTTCACCTTTCAGCACAACCCTAAGCATAACTTCTAATCAACAAAAGAATGATTTCTCTAGAAGAAGATAAAAGAACTGAATGCAATTGAAAATCTGTTGGTTGACCTGTACACAGGTGATGCTCTAGCAACATGCACATTAGGAGCTACTACAAGGAAGAGTGGGCAAAAAATTGCCAATTTTAGTAGTGCCATGCTGATGGACTCCTATCCTAAAAGATTTAATGCTGTCAGAAATTCAAACAGTTTTTCAACAGTGTTAGTTCTAGGGAGTTCATATTTATATAACCACAGTATTTTAGCTTAACATTTTTCATTTCCTCCCAAAAAGATTTCAGTATATTTTTCAATTGAATTGTACAGATTATTGGGGACATTAAGGGTATGTTCACATGGTCATGTTTACACAGACAGAGCATGTTCATACAGACATTTCTGCTGCAAATATTGAAGTGCTGCCATGCTAGGTACGGGGAAGTACCAAGCAAATAGCGAAAGGGAAGGAAAGGGGAAACGTGTGTAGGGAAGGCGGAAATGGTGACCCCTGATCAAACCTACTCCTGGTCCCTAGGGTCCCTCACCACCCTAGCAGGTTCCGCACCTATGCGCCGAGCCAGATACCTGACCCTAGGTATTCCTAGTGCTGGACCCTAAATAGGGAATGAGTGGGTTCAGCTCTTTGTCAACCCAACTAAACACTAAGAAAATGCAAGGAGGATACACAGGGGAAAAGTGCATGAACTATTTATCCACAGATAACTCAGGTAGCAGTCCAGCAAAGTATCAGCAGCGATACCACAGATGAGCACAAGCCACCTGCTTACAACCAGAGTTTGAATGAACTGAATAATATCAACAACAGAACCAGTCCGGGGAAGAAGGTAGTATTTAAGCACATCGGGAATACTGATAATCAGCAGCTGGATGGAAGGAGAGCTCCTGCTGGGTCCTAAAGGGGAAGAGATGAAAACCTAGCAGGAAGGCTACCTAGTAATATGAATACAATCAGCAGGAACAATAGAAAGTCAGGGAGCATTTTGAGCAGCCAAATGCTGTGACCTTCTATGGCCAAAAACCATGTGACTGTCTGTCACTCATGACACACCTGTGACTAGTGTTGGCATGAAAGATGCAGTATAAATCTCCAAGCAACGTGTGGATGAGACTTCCACAATCTTATTCACTTTGCTGGTAATAAGAAATCCTTCAGTAAAAATATGCAATAAAAATGCAGAAAATACTATATCTGTGCACATATTCTAGAAGGTAAAAAAAAGTTCTGAAGTTGGGGAGACACCTTATAAAATGGAGTGGAAAGAAAAATGTGATCATAACATCTTCCAGATGATGCAGAAATGTGTGTTATGTGCTGCAGACACTACATGATGATCACATTAGTTGCATGTACATTTCATGAACCTTTTTACAATTTTGACTCTTTGCAGAGCAGCTGCTTCATTCACGAGATTCTCTCTGCTCCGCATTCTCTCCATGTCACCCCCCTCCTTCGTCAGGTTGTTTTTCGGGGATGTTTGTGACCTCTGCTATCCCATATTCACAGTAATGTGTCTGTTGTCTTTATTCTAAGCCCAGCACTTTGCATTTAACTAGTGAGGTCTTATGGGGTCACATGTGGCGAACATAAAATGTAGAGGTCTGTGAATTCCATGTCATATATGAGAAGATTCAGAAAGTCAGAAAGAGATAATCATCAATGTAACAGCCTAAAGGCAGCATCACAAGAAAGACAGTGATGGAGACAACACGGAACAAGCAGAGATAAAATTATTAACTACTTCTTTTATTAACAAAATATTTTGGGCAAAATCTAATTTCTCATTGAAATTCGTAATTTGGGTTTATGTTATGGCTCTTAATAAAAATTGGCGCAAGAAAAAAATGAATGGATATGATTAACACACAATTTTACCTGATTTCACTTATCAAGCTTTGATGACTCTTTAAAGGTGTTGTGTCATGCACGGAGGAGAAGATGTCCGTATATAACGCGTGACACATGCAATCAGACCAATGGGCGTCTGATGCACTACCAAAAAACACCACAAAAGGGAGGAAACACTGAGGTCATGATACTACGGAGGTCCCTGCAACTAGAGGGGAGAGGGGTGAGGGGCCACCTCCTAGGAAAGGGGTGAGGGGACACCTCCTGGGAAAGGGGTGAGGGGACACCTCCTGCACACACCTCAAGCTGACTCCTGAGCTACCTAGCATCCGTATACAGGTTCTTTCAATCTGTTGGCGAGGAGGATACCTGGGTCCCTCAGTTGGTCCTAAACTCACCCTGTGTAGTGAGTAGGCCGACGAGTACACTAGACTTGCCACTAAACTAATAAACACAGAGGGAAAGGCAAGACAGATGGGGGGAATAAATAGAAGGATACAAAACACGAAGTTTCACTGTAGAAGACTTAAGGCCACTTTACACACAGATAAATCTGCGGCAGATCTGTGGTTGCAGTGAAATTGTGGACAATCAGTGCCAAGTTTGTGGCTGTGTACAAATGGAACAATATGTCCATGATTTCACTGCAACCACAGAGCTGCCAAAGATTTATCTCTGTGTGTAAAGTGGCCTTTACTCTAAAGTAGCAGGTGGATGTTCACAGGACAAAACCTCAGCAGTTCCTTCCACCAGGCTGGCCAAAGTAGAAATGATTCTAACAGCAGCAAGGACTGCTGGGAAGGCTCCAGTATTTAACCTAAATGGGCGTGGACCCAAACCAGTAATAGCTGAACTGCCCTGCACAGAGCTGCTGGCAAAAAAACTGAAATTAACTCATGAGATGCCAAAGGAAAGTAAACTTCATTTAAATGAGGAGTCTAGTTGGAGATGGGAGACTCCAGTCCTAAGGCTGTCACTAGTCTCAAAACAGCAGGGCGATGACCATGACAGGTTGTTCACCCGTGATAATATTTTTGGCAATACCTGTGTGGCGCCCTGGACAAGCCAGGGGCCACAGAGCACAACACCCACACACCCCACACTCCCAGCAGGCACACCAAAGCCAGAACACAAAACCCTTGTTGCCTTCCTCCAGGGGCTGATGATCACACCAGGGGGTGGGCCAGGCGGTTAGTCCCGCCCACCGAGGAGTTCACAGTCCTGGAGGCGGGAAAACCAGGCAGATAGAGTTTGGAAGTGAAAGTGAGCAGAAGGAAGTAGTAGTTGAGCAGCCTGAAGTTGGTCCGGGTGTGTGGCCCGGACAGATCAGCAAGGTTGGCAGACGGTGGTGACCGTCTGCAGGAGTGGCTGATTGGAGTCTACCATAAGGACCGTGGATGGGCGGTGGCCCGGCGGTACCGGACCGGTACACAAAGAGAAGCCAGCACCATCTGGCAGGGGTTTTTCGGACCCCGGCAAGGCTAGGAGTCGCCGTGAATTTGCCGAATCCATTAGTGAAGGGGACCTCCTGGGTTTCCAAACAGTCAAGTCCCGACAGAAGGCAACAGTCCAACCAACAGAGGGAGACACCGCCACCGCCAAGGCAACCGTTTCTCAGGGCCAGCGCCTGTGGGCAAAAGGGGCTCCTCCGGCCAATATCCCAGCTGGGGAGCGGGTTACCGGTGGGAACCCATTGGAACCGTACAGACATCTTAGGTGCAGGGAAAGGCAGTTGCCACCAACCTGCTGGGAGCAACAACACCGCAGCCGTCTGTGGGACCCATCCATCCAGCCGTGTGTTTTACCGAGAACTGTGTCTTCATCATTGGGCTGAATGAGTACCACCGTGCCGTGCGGCACAGCGCTGCCCCCGCGACCCTGCACCTCCCCAGGCCCTGTAACCTGCCTGCCATCCATCCCTACCCCATCACTGGGCCCCGGGACAACCAACCCTCTACCCACGGAGGGGAGAACTAACAACCAAGCTGCTCCCAGTCACCGCTCCCGGGATCCCCGTCTAGAGCAGCGGTGGTGTCACCAAAATCACCACAACCGTGGGTGGCGTCACGGACAATATCCATCATCAAAACCACCACAACCAATCACCCCCCTTTTCACTCACGGGCGAGGAGCGAAGCTCGAGTCCCCGGGATCCGGCCCACCGCTCGAGCCACCACCGAGCAGCAGCAGCGGCCGCAGCAGCGGCAGCCGGACCCGAGCAATGGGAGAGCGCAGCGTCCCCTCCTCCGCCCGCGACACCTGCATGTAATGCCACCTTGAGCGTACGTTTGTGATTTGCATGCTTGTGATCATGAGTCTCAGCCACTTCTATCACTGATTGATAATGATGAACTGTCATAAGGATAAGCTGGCAGTGTTTTATTGGTAGGAGTCCAAACTTTAGGACCTTAGCCAATAAACTCAATCAACAAGCAACGCAAAAGCATGACTCCGTCATGCACCATTATAGTCAATGGCCCCGTTGGTGCATACGTCCGAAACCTGTTTTGGTGGTCCTGGGGGTTCGGACGGAAGCCCCGATGGGACCACTGAACAAGGAGAGGAACGCAGTGTGAAAATGGCCTTAGAAGCAATATAGGCACAGCCAGCTTTACATCTGAGCCACTGCATAAATAATGAAACCGTGACCACCCTTTGTTTCAGCAATCAGCATATGTTGGACCACCACTGATCAAACACTAATGACCTGTCCTAAGGTTAAGGCCCCCATACACATTAGATGGCTGTCGTCTGAGACATTTGTATTGTGTGTATTTGTATTGTATTGTGTATTTGTGTGACTTGTATTGGGGGTTTCCAATCTAAAGTCTGAGTACTAACATATCAGTTTGGAGCTCCAATGTAAAACATAGAAATAAGAACCCCACTTCATCACAAGCTTTAAGGGGTTGTCCGTGACCGCCGCTGCCGGCTCTGAAACTAGTGAATCCTCGCTGCACACAGTGTGAACAATGTGAGGATTCACAAGTCTGCAGTCACATACAGGAACACATATAGGAACTGCAGACTTGTCGATTTAGATAAGACAACCCTTTTACGAAGCAAGTGAGTTCAGGGAATGAAAATCTTATGATAGTTTTAGGGGTACTTTGCACGCTGTGACATTGGAGGCCGATGCTGCGATGCCGAGCGCGATAGTCCCCGCCCCCGTCGCAGCAGCGATATCTTTGTGATAGCTGCTGTAGCGAACATTATCGCTACGGCAGCTTCACATGGACTCACCTGTCCTGCGACCGTCGCTCTGGCCTTGTTAAGGGGGCGGGTCGTGCGGCGTCACTGCGACGTCACACGGCAGGCGGCCAATAGGAGCGGAGGGGCGGAGATGAGCAGGATGAAAACATCCCGCCCACCTCCTTCCTTCCGCATATCCTACGGAAGCCGCAGTGACGCCGGTAGGAGATGTTCCTCGCTCCTGCGGCTTCACACACAGCGATGTGTGCTGCCACAAGAGCGAGGAACAACATCGGACTGTCGCGTCAGCGTAATTATGGATTACGCCGACGCTGCACCGATGATACGATTACGACACTTTTGCGCTCGTTAATCGTATCATCGAGCCTTTACACACTACGATGTCGCATGCGATGCCGGAAGTACGTCATTTTCAATTTGACCCCACCGACATCGCACCTGCGATGTCGTAGTGTGCAAAGCCCGCCTTAGTTTTCACTTTATGATTCACATAAAATTCCCAACGTTCATGTGTCACAGTAATCAATAACTATATTTCATGTCTAAGTGATGCTATGTCAGTTATCCTGGCAATTACTTCTATCGTGAACAGTAGAGATGCTGCACGTGCCCCCAGACGTTTCTTCAACATGATGATCCCGCAGAATTGTGTCTGACAATAGACCAGTTTATTCTTTAATTTACAACTATTCATTCCAGGCTGTTGTTATCCTTTTTCTAATGGTTAGTGAGAAATTGCATATTAATGGGCTGCTTCAATGTAAGAAAACGGGGATGAAAGAAGACGGGTTTTCCAGCCGCGCTATGAACCACACCGTTGAAGATTCCTTAAGATATTTTTATTGAGTCAATTCCAACGCGTTTCAAAGGCATAACTGCCTTCTTCCTCAGAGAATACAAATATAGAAGATATTTTTATTCCCTGAGGAAGAATGCAGTTATGCCTTTGAAACGCGTTGGAATTGACTCAATAAAAATATCTTAAGGAATCTTCAACGGTGTGGTTCATAGCGCGGCTGGAAAACCCGTCTTCTTTCATCCCCGTTTTTACAGCAACCACTTCTGACGGGGCCGCAGCTGGAACCAGCTCAGCACTCCCATACGCTGTCATAGGGGTTGTGACTATCACAACCAGACCAGGTGAGTGCATCTCTTCTTTTTCTTATACCCTAAATATCGGGTAAGACCCTATTGCGCCCTTGTTTCCCCCACCACAGATCGTGTCAATGTAAGAAAAGAAAGAAGTGCACAAGTCAATATATATTGTAACACCGTGAAGGGTTAGTGCTGGATAGAAGGTGCATTTCCCCCAGCAAGTGCCGTTTACAATGGGGAGCAGCAGGGAAGGAGGTCAAACCTGGCCTGGACCTTCTCTGCTAGTCCGGGTTTTTAGGGCAACACCTACGTTGCACAGCTGTAGGACTAGGGCAGTACGTCTTACTGGGGTGCGTGTTTGTGTTTTGGGATGGAAATCTAAAGCAGGTTTTGAGGTACCAACACACCTGAATGGATTGACATGTCTGGGACCTATGCTATGCTGTTTGACAAGATAGACTTTTGCTGTACACATCTGTCTGAATTAAGACTGTTTTGTTACCAGTGTGAATAAAATATTGAGTTTTGGACTAAGAACCCGTGTTTGCTTTGTTTACTGCATCACTGTCATTGCCCACCAGAGCTGATGCCCTACAAATATGTGTATATATATATATATATATATATATATATATAGTACTGCAATATATTCTTGAATATTGATGTGCTTCATTCGGTCAAAATTGGTTTGGGTTCAGCTGGCCTCTATATCACCGATACTGGTAAGTGCCCCGCAGATGTCCTCTGAGATATTGACATGCTCATATATTACGAATGAATGACCATTGTCCATTATTAACTTTCCCTTTTACAAGATGCTTCAGCACACCATCTCCATAGATATGGCAAAAATAGATCAGACCAACAAAAGGCTTTTCTTACACAATTTTCTGCAGAGACAAGTAACGTAGGATACAAGAACGGATGAATGGTCCATTTATAAGGACAAGAGGCCATATCCGACCATGGCTGGAACTGATGTCATTGAGGCTTCACAGATTTGTGTTTGGTTTGCCTTACGCCATGTCCTCTGATTAATATTTCATCCTGTAATGAGTAGATCATGTTTTCCTTCATTTCATTTGAGTTTAGCTTCGTTCCAATTCATGACACATTTTAAGAGCTGACTTTTATTTTGCTTTTCCCTATAGGGAAGAACAGCATAATGTCACTAATATGTTCCATTCCACTGGAACATAGTCAGGAAAAAACATGCAGGGATGTCAATTTTGCTACCTATTTATTAAGCATCTTCGATGCTGCCCACACAAACTGGGTTTTTTTTATAGCTTGCGGTACATTTCCAGAGATAATTTTTTTCCTTGATGGTCAACGTAGTTAAATATATTGATGATCAGAAGTTTATTTAGGGCAGTGGTCTCCAACCTTTCTGACCTTGAGAACCACATCCATCTGTGAGAGAGGGGCGCGAGCCACATTCAGCTCTGATAGAGGGTCATGAGCCACATTCAGCTCTGAGAGAGGGTCACGAGCAACATTAAGCTCTGAGAGGATCGCGAGCTACATTCAGCTCTGAGAGAGGGTCATGAGCCACATTCAGTTCTGAGAGAGGGTCGTGAGCCACATTTAGCTCTGGGAGAGGGTTGCGAGCCACATCCAGCTCTGAGAGAGGATCGTGAGCCACATCCAGCTCTGAGAGAGGATCGTGAGCCACATCCAGCTCTGAGAGAGGGTCGTGAGCCACATCCATCTCTGAGAGAGGGTCGCGAGCCACATTCAACTCTGAGAGAGGGTCTTGAGCCACATCCAGCTTTGAGAGAGGGTCATGAGTCACATCCAGCTCTGAGACAGGGTCTTGAGCCACATCCAGCTCTGAGAGAGGAAATTGTACATAGACGCCTTATTTGACTCAGGGAATGTCATAGATTATATTTGAGGGGATAGTTTATCCCCCTGCTTTACAGTTATTCGCTAAAAAACCTTACATTACAGTCAATGGAGCTGGGAGCTACAGGTAATTATTAGGAGCTTTGATTGGTGGCTATAGGCAGCAAATGACATTCTTAGTATAAGAAACTTATGTGGGAGGTAATATGATATCGGTAAAGACAAACAGACACACATAGAAAGACAGACAGATAGAGACAGACAGAGAGAGAAACACAGAGAGAGACAGACAGAGACAGACATGCCATAGCCATTTTGCCCACTGGCATTACTGCGATTGGCCAGTCGCATTGAGTCATCAGGTCTTATATAGGACCCGGTGATGCGATGCTCAGCACACTCACCTCTGGATGCAGTTCAGGGAGAGTTGATCTAGGAGAGCGAACTTAAATTAGAGCAGGCATATATGCAGGGTTTAAAGGGGTTGTCAGGTCTAAAATGATGTCTGCAGTCACTCTATGGGACTGCAGACTTATGACACCTCCCAGAGAACACACTGTGTGCTGCGAGGATTTGCTGGTTTATGAGCCAGGAATTGCGGTCACGTGACCTCAAATGTATTGAGCAAGGCCGCGCCCACTAGACGGCCATGCCTACTAGTCAGAAGCACCCACTCTATACCCTTAAGGTACCGTCACACTAAACAACTTACCAGCGATCCCAACAACGATACAACCTGATAGGGATCGCTGGTAAGTTGCTAGGAGGTTGCTGGTGAGAGGTCACACAGTCAGACGCTCCAGCGATCCCACCAGCAACCTGACCTGGCAGGGATCGCTGGAGCATCGCTACACGGGTTGCTGGTGAGCTGTCACCAGCAACCAGTGACCAGCCCCCAGCAACCAGTGACCATCCCTCAGCTAGCAGCGACGCACTGAAGCGATGCTGCGCTTGGTAACTAAGGTAAATATCGGGTAACCAACCCGATATTTACCTTGGTTACCAGCGCACGCAGCTACACATGCAGAGAGCAGGGAGCAGCGCACACTGCTTAGCGCTGGCTCCCTACTCTCCTAGCTACAGTACACATCAGGTTAATTACCCGATGTGTGCTGCAGCTACATGTGCACAGAGCAGGAGCCGCACACACTGCTTAGCGCTGGCTCCCTGCTCTCCTAGCTACAGTACACATCGGGTTAATTACCCAATGTGTGCTGTAGCTACACGTGCAGAGAGCAGCGAGCAGCGCACACTGCTTAGTGTGGCGCCCTGGACAAGCCAGGGGCCACAGAGAACAACACCTACACACCCCACACTCCCGGTCAGGCACACCAAAGTCAGACAAAAACCCTTGTTGCCTTCCTCCAGGGGCTGATGTTCACACCAGGGGGTGGGCCAGGCGGTTGGCCCCGCCCACCGAGGAGTTCACAGCCCTGGAGGCGGGAAAAGCAGAGAGAGCAGTTTGAGAGTTGAAAGTGGAAGGAAGGAAAGTGGTAGTAGAGCAGACTGAAGTTGGTCCGGGTGTGTGGCACGGACGGATCAGCAAGGTTGGCAGACGGTGGTGACCGTCTACAGGAGTGGCCTATTGGAGCTATCCGTAAGGACCGTGGACGGGCGGTGGCCCGGCGGTACCGGACCGGTACGCAAAGAGAAGCCAGCACCATCTGGCAGGGGCTTACGGACCCCGGCAAGGCTAGGAGTCGCCGTGAATTTGCAAAAACCGTTAGCGAAGGGAACCTCATGGGTTTCCCAGCAGCCGAGTCCCGACAGAAGGCAACAGTCCAACCGAGAGAGGGAAACACAGTCACCACCAAGGCAAAAGTTCCCAGGGCCAGAGCCTGCGGGCAAAAGGGGCTCCTTCAGCACCCATCCAAGCTGGGGGAGCGGGTTACCGGTGGGAACCCATTGGAACCGTTACACTACATAGGTGCAGGGAAAGGCAGTCACCATCAACCTGCCGGGAGAAACAACACAGCCGCAGCCGTCTGTGGGACCCGTCCATCCAGCCGTGTGTTTTACCGAGAACTGTGTCCTCATTATTGGCGAGTGAGTGAGTACCACCGTGCCGTGCGGCACAGCGCTGCCCCTGCGACCCTGCACCTCACCAGGCCCCATAACCTGCCTGCCATCCATCCCTACCCCATCACCAGGCCCCGGGACAACCAACCCCCTACCCATGGAGGGGAGAACTAACATCCAGGCTGCTCCCTGTCATCGCTCCCGGGATCCCTGTCCAGAGCAGCGGTGGTGTCACCAATATCACCACAACCGTGGGTGGCGTCACGGACAATAAATCCCCAAAACCAAACCCCTTTTCACTCACGGGCGAGGAGCGCCGCTCGAGTCCCCGGGATCCGGCCCACCGCTCGAGCCACCACCGAGCAGCAGCAGCAGCCGGACCCGAGCAGTGGGAGAGCGCAGCGTCCCCTCCTCCGCCCGCGACAACTTGGCGTCACGAACAGGATCCTACCGCTCTGCCGTCTGGTAGAGGTGCGCCTTGTAACCGCCGGAGGTGTCCGGCCGGAAAATTTGAGAAGCCGCCATTTTGGGCGCGAAGAATTCCCGCTCGAGCGTCTCCTCGAGTAGTGGAGGCGCGAAGGCCAAAACCCCGCCCCTGTAGAGGAGGAGCCGGAAAGAGACTAAGAGGGACTGATGGCGTCTGGCCGCATGTAGCCTGCGGCTATAAAAGCAGGGACGCCAGGACCCTGCGGCCATCTTGTTGCTGGTTCCTGGAAGAGGCCGCCAGAAAGATGTTCATGCCGTCCCATAGCACCGTAGCCCCCGCGCCTGGAATCGCGGCGTGGGTGGAGATCCGGACCGCGCAGCTCCAACAACGGCTGCAGGTCAAGATGCAGCTCCTCCTGGAGGAGTTGGAGGCCAACATGGCGGAGGTCGTAGCGACCGTGCGGAGAAGCGAGGAAGAGGGAGCTTCGGAAGGGAGGGTGAGTGACCCACGCCCCTGTACCCCTAGTGGGTCGGTCATCACGGCCGAGGCACCCGGTCCACGCCCGCTCACCTTGCTACCTCCCCCGCTACCCGTACTGGTCGCCGCGGCCCCGCCACTAGGCCCGCTACCCCCGCAACCGGTAGCGGTACCCTGCATGTTCGCCCAGGCGGATCGACCTGTAGCCGGAGCCCATGACCGACCGGAAGTGCTACCCTGGAAGGTGCAGAAGCCTGAGCCGGAGGCATCCCCCGAAAAACTTCCCGAGCCGGAGCCGACAGGCCGCTCCGTGCAGGAGGCCCGGCGGAAGAGGACCCCTGTGCCCATCCCCCACACCTCGGCTGAGGTTGCGCCGGGTTGCCGCTGCAAGGCAGCACCCCAGGCCAAGTCACCGCGGCACCTTCCACCCAGATCACCAGTGGTGGGCAGTGTCCAGAAGGTCTCGCGGGGCCCGACCCGTGCGTCGGAGCTCGCAGCAGCTCCATATTGGGACAGGGAACCGACATCGCTGGGCCCAGAGATTGCTGAGAGAGAGAGGAAGAAGGCGGAGTTGGTGGCCCGTACGATCCGGGAAAAAGAGAGCCTCCGCCAAGCGATCTTCCATAACCGGGGCCCTCTGTATGAAGGGCAGGTGAGGCGGATTGATGTCCGCCGGGGCTATGGCTTTATATATGAGCCGGGCCTGGAGGCTGAAGTCTTTTTAGCCCGGCGGGATGTTAATGCCCACCTGCCGGAGGAGCACCCAGGCCGCAACCTGATGCCAGGAGACCTGGTGCAATACACCCGGCATTGCGGGGAGAGGGGGTGGCTTGCGTTGGACGCAAAGCTGAGGGGCAGCCAAGAGGCCCGAGTGTGTACCGCGCCCCCTCCCCCGACTGACGCCGAAGAATCCGAGTGATGGCAGCGGAGTACCGTTGCAATTGTCCCCCGTTGGGACCACCGGTGTGTTGTTTAAAAGTTTAAAGAATGATAAGTAAATGATTACCGAAGATTCATCTGATTTGCAGAGTGATTGAAACCGGTCGTTGCCGGCAACGTTGTCCCCGTGGGGACTGTCCACAAGTTTTGCATAAGGGACTCCTTATGGACAAGCCTGAGAACTAGCAAGGCAACCACGAACTTGTGGCTTGTAAATAATTATGTTTGTGGCTTTCACCGTTGCCGCCTCCAGAGAGGTAGATTGGATGAAGGGCCCGCAGTGGAGCAGGCTGGGGCCCAGCCACCACCGGCACCGGTGGCGATCCTCTGGGGTTTTCAGGGGCTCCCCATGGACGTGGGTCCCCTGAAAAGGACAGAACCCGCTCGGGTAACTTGTGCTGGACTGGGGTCAAGGGGTGCTGCCCATTTGCTTAGGGGCAGCATCAGGGCCAGGTTACTTGGGTGGGAGAGAGCGGAAGCCAACACCGTTAGTAACGTTTAAGTAAGAGTACCTCCCGATGTGGGAAGATGTTATTATGCTTGTAATATGTTACCGTTTTGTCTTTTCCAGTTAGTGAAAATAAAACCGGTGATGGACGGGCAGCCCGCGGACGGTCTGCATTTTACTAAGGGGGAATGTGGCGCCCTGGACAAGCCAGGGGCCACAGAGAACAACACCTACACACCCCACACTCCCGGTCAGGCACACCAAAGTCAGACAAAAACCCTTGTTGCCTTCTTCCAGGGGCTGATGTTCACACCAGGGAGACCGCAGCCATCTGTGGGACCCGTCCATCCAGCCGTGTGTTTTACCGAGAACTGTGTCCTCATCATTGGCTGAGTGAATACCACCGTGCCACAGCGCTGCCCCTGCGACCCTGCACCTCACCTGGCCCCGTAACCCGCCTGCCATCCATCCCTACCCCATCACCGGGCCCCGGGACAACCAACCCCCTACCCACGGAGGGGAGAACTAACATCCAGGCTGCTCCCTGTCATCGCTCCCGGGATCCCTGTCCAGAGCAGCGGTGGTGTCACCAATATCACCACAACCGTGGGTGGCGTCACGGACAATAAATCCCCAAAACCAAACCCCTTTTCACTCACGGGCGAGGAGCGCCGCTCGAGTCCCCGGGATCCGGCCCACCGCTCGAGCCACCACCGAGCAGCAGCAGGAGCAGCCAGACCCGAGCAGTGGGAGAGCGCAGCGTCCCCTCCTCCGCCCGCGACACTTAGCGCTGGCTCCCTGCTCTCCTAGTTACAGCACACATGGGGTTAATTACCCGATGTGTACTCTGCTACACGTGCAAGGAGCAGGAGCCGGCACTGACAGTGAGAGTGGTGGAGGCTGGTAACGAAGGTAAATATCGGGTAACCAAGGACAGGGCTTCTTGGTTACCCGATGTTTACCGTGGTTACCAGTGTCCGCAGAAGCCGGCTTCTGCTGCCTGCACATTTAAGTCCCCTTTGCACACTGAGACTTTCTAGCGATCATGCTGCACAGCGGGAAACAAAGGACCAAAGAATGGTCCTGAACGATTTGTAGCGATCAGCAACTTCACAGCAGGGGCCAGGTCGCTGATGTGTTTCACACACTGCAATGTCGATGGGGAGGTCGCTATTACGTCACAAAACCGGTGACGTTACAGCGATGTCGTTTGCGATGTTGCAGTGTGTAAAGCCACCTTTACATTGCGTGAGGCTGCGCCCACTAGTCTTGTTTGAGCCGTGAACTTTCAAATCGCACAATCGCAGTCACAGGACTGTTGTTTCTGGCTCAGAAACTGACGAATCCTCACAGCGCACAGTGTGTTTGCTCGGAGGATTCATAAGTCTACAGTCACCCAGAATTTTTTTCAGGGCTACGTACTGTTCTTCTTTACTAAAACCGCTAGTACCTGCATTCACTGTAGCAATTGCTGGTGAAGGAGGGATAGTAAATAATAAATAAAACGTGTTGTCCCCCCTATTTTTGATAACCAGCAAAGGTAAAGCAGATAGCTGTGGGCTGATATTATCAACTAGGAAGGTACATCATTATTTTGCCCTTAACAGCCTAAATATAGCAGCCCGCAGCCCAGAAGTGGCGCATTGCATAAGATACGCCAATTCTCGTGCTTCACCTCGATACTTCCTGATTGTCCTAATGTGGTGGCAATTGAAGTAATGATGCTTGGCTGTTGATGTCAGTTGTGTAGTGCCAGCTGGCCTCAAGCCCTGGTGTTAGTAATGGAGAGGTGTCTATCAGACTCCCCCATTACTAACCCAGTAAGTATAAAGATAGCCCTGGTTCACCAATTTATAATAAAAAGTAATGCAGATCCAAAGTAATCTTCCAAATCCGACACTGCCCACAAATTGAAACCTTAAACACATAAAAAGAGAGATAAAGAAATAAAAACAAGGAATAGTCTCTCATTCACCAATTTATTATGAAAAAAATAATCCTGGCATCTCTGACATAGTCCATGCTATTCCCACGACGTTCCCCAAATATGTGACAAGCGATCAGGCTATGCTCTGCGATACCTGATGACCGTGACGAGAGGTGATGACATCAGTAACATTACCACTCATTACTGCTCTTGCCAGGTCATACCTAGGGTAGCGCAAGACCCGGAAGGTCTCTCTAGCGGCAACGTCAGTAACCTAGTAAACCATCGTTCTCAGAATGAGGCTTCATATGTTGCACTGCATAGTCTGGGTGTATTTTTTAAAATAAAGTATTTGTGTTTATTTTTTTTCTATTAACTTACTGGGTTGCTAATAGGGGTGTCTGATAGACGCCTCTCCATTACTAACTACACAGCTGACAGCTACCTCATAAACCATTACCCCGATTGCCACTGCACCAGGGCCATCGGGAAGAGCTGAGTTGAAGCACCCAGGTTTGTGTATCTGTGATGCACCACTTCTTGTGGGCTGGTATTTTTAGGCTGGGAAGGGCCCAATAACCATGGCCGTTCCCAGCCTAATGTCAGCCCCCAACTGCCTGCTTTACCTTGGATGTTTATTAAAAATAGCTCATGTCGTTTTTTTCACTTATTAATTTATTTATTTTACCATATAAATCTGTCCACTAAGCTCCATAATGTGCAATTGTATCTTATATTTTATATATAATTCTATATAGAGTTCACATGTACAAAATCCTAACTTTATAATTGGTAGACTTTCCACAATGCCAATCACCAGAGATTGTGCTATATAGGGATTTAGATTAAAAGAAGAGAAGGTACAGTAGGTTTCAGCTCCGAAGCTTACAGCTCTGGAGTGTATTTCAAGCTGTAATTCTGGGATTCTGGATAAGTATTGCAATATATTTACACAGTTACCTAACTTTGCTATGTGTACATTGTAAAATTGTGATCAAAGGTGAAACCAACACATGACTGAGCCTTTATGTTTACCAATTGGGACACATAATTGTCCTGTTTTTGGTATAAACAATATAATTTGATTTAGAATCTTAAACTTTGTCACCCACCTATTGGGTGTATATTAGTGATGAGCGAGCATGCTTGTCACTACTCGGTACTCGCACGAGTATCACTGTACTCGGGCTGCTCGGCGGGGACCGAGTAATCTCGCGATACTCGTGCTTTACTCGTGGTCTTCATTTCTGCATGTTGGCGCTCTTTTGAGAGCCAGCCCTCATGCAGGGATTGGCTGGCAGACCACTGCAATGCCACAGCCCTGTTAGTTGTGGAATTGCAGTGATTGGCCGGCCTGCACAGCGTGACCGAGCCTTTATACCGGCCGGCGCGCTGTGCTCTGCTCACAGCTATTCTGACAGTGAGTGTAGGGAGAGTGTCGCTGATTCAGGGAAAGCTTTGCGGCCCTTTATAGCTTTTTCAGTTGCAGGGCTGCAAACAGTGTGACCAAAAGTCCTTCTCAGGACTATTCTAGTTGTATACAGGCAGGCAGGGTATAGCCAGGTCGGCGTACAGTAGCAGAGTCCTTCTCAGGACTATTGTTGCTATATACAGGCAGGGTATAGCCAGGTCTGAATACAGGCTAGTGACCAAAAGAGTCCTTGTCAGGACTATTGTAGCAGTATACAGGCAGGCAGGCAGGCAGGGTAGTGGTGACCGTATACCAGCCTTCATATCTGGGGCTGGTGTACACAGTGTAAAACAGTCCAGATAGTGTCTGACTTGTCTGTACTGTAATTGTCGCTCCCCAAAAAAACCTGTTAGGTTATTATTGCGTCCGTGCTTGGTTTTTAAAACCGCACGTGTGTGCCTGTTGGTGGCAGCGTACAGGTGCACTGGTGTGCGTTTACCAAACTATTATATAACGCACAAGTGTAGTGTATAATACACGTCAGTCAGCAGTGGCTGATAGTGTCAGAGTTCTTAATTTTTGCTCCTAAAACCTGTGTTAGGTTATTATTGCGTCCGTGCTTGGTTTTTAAAACCGCACGTGTGTGCCTGTTGGTGGCAGCGTACAGGTGCACTGGTGTGCGTTTTTACCAAACTATTATATAACGCACAAGTGTAGTGTATAATACACGTCAGTCAGCAGTGGCTGATAGTGTCAGAGTTCTTAATTTTTGCTCCTAAAACCTGTGTTAGGTTATTATTGCGTCCGTGCTTGGTTTTTAAAACCGCACGTGTGTGCCTGTTGGTGGCAGCGTACAGGTGCACTGGTGTGCGTTTACCAAACTATTATATAACGCACAAGTGTAGTGTATAATACACGTCAGTCAGCAGTGGCTGATAGTGTCAGAGTTCTTAATTTTTGCTCCTAAAACCTGTGTTAGGTTCTTAGTGCGTCCGTGCTTGGTTTTTAAAACCGCACGTGTGTGCCTGTTGGTGGCAGCGTACAGGTGCACTGGTGTGCGTTTTTACCAAACTATTATATAACGCACAAGTGTAGTGTATAATACACGTCAGTCAGCAGTGGCTGATAGTGTCAGAGTTCTTAATTTTTGCTCCTAAAACCTGTGTTAGGTTATTATTGCGTCCGTGCTTGGTTTTTAAAACCGCACGTGTGTGCCTGTTGGTGGCAGCGTACAGGTGCACTGGTGTGCGTTTACCAAACTATTATATAACGCACAAGTGTAGTGTATAATACACGTCAGTCAGCAGTGGCTGATAGTGTCAGAGTTCTTAATTTTTGCTCCTAAAACCTGTGTTAGGTTATTATTGCGTCCGTGCTTGGTTTTTAAAACCGCACGTGTGTGCCTGTTGGTGGCAGCGTACAGGTGCACTGGTGTGCGTTTACCAAACTATTATATAACGCACAAGTGTAGTGTATAATACACGTCAGTCAGCAGTGGCTGATAGTGTCAGAGTTCTTAATTTTTGCTCCTAAAACCTGTGTTAGGTTATTATTGCGTCCGTGCTTGGTTTTTAAAACCGCACGTGTGTGCCTGTTGGTGGCAGCGTACAGGTGCACTGGTGTGCGTTTTTACCAAACTATTATATAACGCACAAGTGTAGTGTATAATACACGTCAGTCAGCAGTGGCTGATAGTGTCAGAGTTCTTAATTTTTGCTCCTAAAACCTGTGTTAGGTTATTATTGCGTCCGTGCTTGGTTTTTAAAACCGCACGTGTGTGCCTGTTGGTGGCAGCGTACAGGTGCACTGGTGTGCGTTTTTACCAAACTATTATATAACGCACAAGTGTAGTGTATAATACACGTCAGTCAGCAGTGGCTGATAGTGTCAGAGTTCTTAATTTTTGCTCCTAAAACCTGTGTTAGGTTCTTAGTGCGTCCGTGCTTGCATTTAAAAACCGCACGTGTGTGCCTGTCGGTGGCAGCGTACAGGTGCACTTGTGTGCAATTTCCAGAAACTTTGATATAACGCACAAGTAGTGAATATACACGTCAGCAGTGCACAGCATTGCAAAATGCGCAAGGGCATTGGCAAGGAACAAGGAAGTGGACGTGATGGTGGTGCAGGCAGAGGCCGAGGTCGTGGGCAAGCTCTAATTTCGCCACAACAAAGGGCCACATCTAGTCGCTCGCACGTCCTGTCCCAAATTCTTGGGGACCGCAGCAGTACACCGCTCTTGAACCAAGACCAGTGTCAACAGGTTGTTAGTTGGATAGCGGATAATGCTTCCAGTCAGATTGGCACCACCACAAACACTCTGTCTTCCACACGGTCAAGTGTCAGTAGCCGTGATACTGCACCGCACATTTCTGAACCTGATCCTCCTTCCTACCACCAGGCTGAGTACACGTCCTCCTCGGACATTAATGATCCCACACTTGGACACTCGGAAGAGCTGTTCACGTTTCCATTCACACATTCTGGCCTCTCGCCAGCTCATATTGAAGTGGGTCATGAGGAGATCGTCTGTACAGATGGCCAAATATTTGAGCAGCCACGTTCTCACGAAGTTGGCAACGTGTCTCAACAAGTGGTGGACGATGATGAGACACAATTGTCAGCAAGTCAGGAGGAGGAGCAGGGTGCGGAAGAGGAAGACGACGTGGTGGATGATCCAGTAACTGACCCAACCTGGCAGGAGGATATGCAGAGCGAGGACAGCAGTGCACAGGGGGAGGGAGGCGTAGCATCACAACAGGCAGTAAGAAGCAGGGTGGTGGCCCCAGGCAGAAGTCAGGCAACCGTTCCCCGGAACAACACGACGACACAAGGTGCCTGTACAAATGTTAGGTCTTCACGAGTCTGGCAGTTTTTTAAGTTGGATCCAGATGATTCAAAAAAGGCCATTTGCAACACCTGCCGTGCCAGCATCAGCAGGGGTACCAAAACTAGCAGCCTGACCACCACCAGCATGATCAGGCACATGTCAGCCAAGCACCCGACTTTGTGGGAAGTACAACAGAGTCGAGGAGCAGTGCTTGCTGATGTCACTGCTACGTCTTCGCTGGTTGTGCATGCGAGCCAATCCTCTGTCCATGCTGCCTGCGAACAAGCCTCCTCCACTCCTGCACCTGCAGTTGCCTACGCAGAAAGAACACCATCATCAAGCACGTCCTTGTCCCAGCGCAGCGTTCAGTTATCCATTCAGCAAACCTTTGAACGCAGGCGCAAATACACTGCCAACACCCCACATGCCACAGTTCTAAATGCTAACATTTCGCGACTGCTTGCGCTGGAAATGTTGCCTTTTAGGCTGGTGGAGACAGAAGCATTCCGTGACCTGATGGCGGCAGCTGTCCCACGTTACTCGGTCCCCAGCCGCCACTATTTCTCCCGGTGTGCCGTCCCCGCGTTGCATAACCACGTGTCACAAAACATCACACGTGCCCTGAACAACGCTGTTTCACCCAAGGTCCACCTAACCACAGACACGTGGACAAGTGCTTGTGGGCAAGGCCGCTACATCTCGTTGACGGCACACTGGGTTAATATTGTGGAAGCTGGGACCCAGTCTGAGCGAGGGACGGAACACGTCCTTCCCACACCAAGGTTTGCAGGCCCTACCTCAGTCAGTGTTTCACCCACACTCTACAGCTCCGGAATGTCATGCTCTTCAGCCTCCTCCTCCTCCTGCGCATCCTCATCCACTGTGCCCTCCACACCAGTCACAAGCTGGAAGCACTGCAGCACTGCCTCGGCGAAGCGGCAACAGGCTGTGCTGAAGCTAATCTGCATAGGTGACAAACCCCACAATGCAGAAGAGCTGTGGACAGCTCTGAAACAGCAGGCAGATCACTGGCTCACACCTCTGAACCTAAAGCCAGGAAAGGTCGTTTGTGACAATGGCCGGAACCTGGTGGCGGCTTTGAGGCGAGGCCAGCTGACACATGTTCCATGCGTGGCCCATGTGCTCAACCTCGTGGTTCAGCGGTTTATAAAGTCATACCCAGAGCTGTCTGATCTGCTGGTAAAAGTTCGCCGCCTGTCTGCACATTTTCGAAAGTCACCTACTGCTTCAGCCGGCCTTGCCGGCTTTCAGCGCCGTTTGCATCTTCCGGCTCACAGACTGGTGTGTGATGTCCCCACGCGTTGGAATTCAACTCTGCACATGTTGGTCAGGATATGTGAGCAGAAGAGGGCAGTTGTTGAGTACCTGCATCACCTAAGCCGTCGGGAAATGGGTCAAACTCCACACATAACACCTGAGGAGTGGAGATGGATGTCAGACCTATGTACCATCCTCCAAAACTTTGAGGACTCCACCAAGATGGTGAGTGGTGATGACGCCATTATTAGCGTCACCATACCGCTACTCTGCCTTCTAAAACGGTCCCTGCTGAAAAACAAACATGATGCATTGCAGGCGGAGCGCGATGAGTTGCAGCAAGAAACAGTAGTGGGTGTGGGTGATAACACACAGCCCAGCCTCGTCTCATCACAACGTGCAGTGGAGGACTATGACGAGGAGGAGGATGAAGACATGGAGCAACTCTCCGGCCAAATTGAGGATATGACATGCACACCAGTCATATCCTCGATTCAGCGTGGCTGGCCAGAGGACAGGGTAGATGAGGAGGAGGAGGAGGAGGAGGAGGAGGAGGAGGACAGCATGTTCAGTCATCTTGTTGGTCAGGCTACTGAAGTCCTGGCTGTTAAGAGTCTGGCGCACATGGCTGACTTTATGGTAAGCTGCCTGTCTCGTGACCCTCGCGTTAAGAACATCTTGGCCGACAATCATTACTGGTTGGTAACACTGTTAGACCCACGCTACAAGGAGAACTTTTTGTCTCTTATTCCCGTGGAGGAGAGGTCAACCAAAATGCAGCAGTTTCGGAAGGCCATACTCACGGAAGTAGGCAAAGCATTCCCCTCACAAAACGCTAGCGGCATAGGTCAGGAATCAGTGGACAACCGAGGCGTACAGCCGAGAGAGGCACAAGTCCAATCCGCCAGAGGTAGGGGAACAGTCTTTAAGATGTGGGACAGTTTTCTCAGCCCCTCACGTACCACAGCCCCTGAGGTGCGGGGTAGTGCCACAAGAAATCCTAAGTTTGCCCAGATGCTGAAGGAGTACCTTGCAGATCGAACAACTGTACTCCGACATTCCTCTGTGCCTTACAATTATTGGGTATCCAAGCTGGACACGTGGCATGAATTGGCTCTCTACGCCTTGGAAGTCCTGGCCTGCCCTGCTGCTAGCGTTTTGTCAGAGCGTGTTTTTAGTGCCGCAGGTGGAATCATTACAGATAAACGCACCCGCCTGTCAACTGAAAATGCTGACAGGCTGACTCTGATAAAGATGAACAAGGGTTGGATTGGGCCCAGACTTCACCACACCACCAGCAAATGAGAGCGGAGTTTAAAGTTTGCCATGTACCTCCACTCACCCATGGGTACACTTCTCGACTTTGGATAATCGCTGGACTGCTCCTCCTTCTCCTCATGCGCCATCATGATGACCGTTACAATAGTTAGGTCTTTGTTTCAGGTATACCCCCAGTGGTAAATTTTTTCGCCCATTCTTTGCAGAATGGACATTACAACGACAGGAGACCCGCTCCTTTGCAATGGGAACAATGTTTTGAGGCCCTCATGCACGTCTCTACCCAGGGACAACGTGGAGCCTCCCAATTTTTGGCTGCCCTGCCTAAGGGCTATACTGAAATACACCCACTTCCTTACAATGGGCACTTCAGGTTTACAGGCCATCATGCACGTCTCTATCCAGGGACAATGTGGAGCCTCCCAATTTTGGCTGCCCTGGCAAAGGGCTATACTGAAATAGACCCACTTCCTTAAAATGGACACTTAATGTTTTGAGGCCATCATGCACGTCTCTACCCAGGGACAATGTGGAGCCTCCCAATTTTTGGCTGCCCTGGCAAAGGGCTATACTGAAATAGACCCACTTCCTTACAATGGGCACTTCAGGTTTACAGGCCATCATGCACGTCTCTATCCAGGGACAATGTGGAGCCTCCCAATTTTTGGCTGCCCTGGCAAAGGGCTATACTAAAATAGACCCACTTCCTTACAATGGGCACTTCAGGTTTACAGGCCATCATGCACGTCTCTATCCAGGGACAATGTGGAGCTCCCAATTTTTGGCTGCCCTGGCAAAGGGCTATACTAAAATAGACCCACTTCCTTACAATGGGCACTTCAGGTTTACAGGCCATCATGCACGTCTCTATCCAGGGACAATGTGGAGCCTCCCAATTTTTGGCTGCCCTGGCAAAGGGCTATACTGAAATAGACCCACTTCCTTACAATGGGCACTTCAGGTTTACAGGCCATCATGCACGTCTCTATCCAGGGACAATGTGGAGCCTCCCAATTTTTGGCTGCCCTGGCAAAGGGCTATACTGAAATAGACCCACTTCCTTACAATGGGCACTTCAGGTTTACAGGCCATCATGCACGTCTCTATCCAGGGACAATGTGGAGCCT